>NW_025952752.1:0-7000 GCF_023119035.1 Salvia hispanica | reverse complement strand
GAAAGCAGAGTGCACTCCAACCTATTCCAGGATGAAAAGGATAGGCAATCACCAATGCACAGGCCCGAAATGAACAGATAATAGAGAGGAGGCCGAAAACCTCCACCCAGAAAGAACTAGCAACGGGCGACCCCGACAGCAGCAACATGATGATGGCCTCTATTGTCAATGCTGCGGAGGAGCCATAGGAGAACTAGCAAGAACGAGTCGATTGGACGTCGGCGGGAGCGCCGATCATGAGATAGCAGCTAGCCCTAGATTTGGAGAAAAATCTGTATTCAAGGAACGTCCGGCCAAGGGAGAGAGGAAGTATCCAACTGAACGATTCCTCTCAAATCTATGTTGGCCAAAAAGGCCAAAGATCTGATGAGAGGGGGCGCTACCCTGTTCAATGAACCATTTGGCCGATGGGGATAGGACTGATAGTTCCACCCACAGCCGGGGAAGGAAAAACTGTGGAAGAAGAGGTCGAGCAGGGCTGGAAACAGAAGAAGGAGAAGCAAGCCCGCCTGGAAAAGGGAGCAGGTGGTGGAACCTTCATGTCCGGAGAAGATTGAAATGACCGAGAAGAGCTGCTCTCAGCAGAGACACCAAAAAGAGAATAACGGCTGCTGGAGAAGAGAAATGAGAAATGAGAAATGAGAAATGAGAAAAGAAACGTCAAGAGAATGAGAAATCACCACTAACATTCTCTCACGTCTCCCTCTCCGAAGCATTGCATTCAGCAAATTGCAAACCATGGCGCAATCAGCAAATGCGTTTGCAAACCATGGCGCAATCTGCTCAGCTCCCTCGACTTCGCCAAATCCCTTCTTTCCAAATCCCAAAACCCTCCCGCCCTAGCTTGCTTGATGCCGGCGAGGGCGCACGATAAGTTCGGCTCTACTCGCTGCAGAGTTTTCGAAATTGAAGAGGAATTCAAAGTCGAAGTCGAAGACCATGACCAACACGGAGATGAAGAAGGAGAACCAAAATCAAATTCAAAATCAAAATCAAAATCTCGACGAAGAGGAACACAGCGATGAAGAAGATGCCCAATTTCAAAATCAAAATCTAAATTTCCATGAACTTCACTACAATCGGCTCGCTGATTTCGATATCCCCCTCAGAAAATCAGTGCCAGTATCAATGGTAGGTATCGCAGCTAATGGATTGTTTCTTCTATACTCAGAATTAGGGCATCCTGACATCCCTCTTTTTATATGGAATCCTCTCACTCGTGAATACATCAACCTCTGTTTCCCCAAACGCTCCATTTGCTTTAATTTTACGCTGAGTTTTGGATTTGGTGTGAGCAAAATTAGTGGGCAATATAAGGTCATTTGTATCAATCGCTACGACTAGAGATGTCCACGGTTCGTAAACCGGCGGTTCCGGTTCGGAACCGCCGGTTTCGGTTTCGCGAAATGTGGAACCGGAACCGAACCGTGAGGCTTTTTGACGGTTCCGGTTCCGGTTCCAAAACCGGCGGTTCCGGTTCCGGTTCCGAACCGCCGGTTTTCGTACGGTTCTCACGGTTCCGGTTTGGTTTTGGCGGTTCCAACGGTTTTTTTTTTTTTTTTTTTTTTTTTGCTTATATAATTTGAAATTTTGGATTTATACAATAAATTGGAACAAAGCAATGGATAATTTAAATTGAAATGAGACGAATAAGGTGAAAATCATATCAATTTTATTGAATTTGAGTTGTAACTTGTAACGGACAACAATACATTACAATAATACAATTGTCAATACATTACAATAATACAACAATGTGATATAATTTACAAGTGTCGTCGGAACATAAATAAAAAAAACCATGAAATGGGGGGAAAAAGGAAAAAATTGAAAAGGGCTTGAACTCAACTTAAACTTTCAAAGTTAAACTTTTCAAATTTAAGTTGAGTTGCCTACGTATCCACAATTTTATTGAGGAATCAAAGCTCACGTAGTTCTCTTACCTTGCTTACCTTTTTGGCCGGCCGTGCTCGCCGTTCACCGCCCCCCGTCATTGATATTGTTGAGCGCCTTCGCTTCCGACCTCGTCATCGGTGGAAAACTCTTCACCATCACTCTCTACACGAAAGTCGAAATCCGGCTCTTGTGCTCTCATGTCCACCTTTGCCCAATCATCAAGTAACATAGTGGCTTCCATGTTTTTGGCGGAGATATTGCTCCTTTTGTAGTCTAGGACACAACCGCCGACACTAAAAGCTTGCTCCACGGCGACGGTGGAAGCGGGAACGGCAAAAATCTCCTTAGCCATTATCGAAAGTATCGGAAACTCTTTGTCATGTGTTCCCCACCAATCAAGGACGTCAATTTGTTGAGTAGGGGGACCTGGATTTTGAAAAATAGAGCGCGATTCCAAATATATATCTAACTCACTAGTAGCTCTAGTCCTATTGGTTGTAGCACCGTATAGATCTTGCAATTGTGATACTAGTCGGGATCAATTATGACATTGCTATAATTCCCGCCACCAAAATCAAATGTCGAAGGACAAGGAGGAGCACGTACCTGGTGAATGGTGTTATATCGCATTTCATATTCCCCGAAGAGAGCACGAAGCGCACTATCTAACCTTAGTTTGATTTCTTCAACATTCGGAAGATTTAGTTCGAAGCTTTCTCCTCTTGTCAAGCCCATTTCGCGAAGTTGAGAAAAATCCAAATCGTGCAAACAACCATAGTACATGTCTAAAATTTTATGCACACCATTCAACTTCCACTTTGGATCCAAGCATTTTGCAATCAAGAACACATTTGGAATACGCGCAAAATATTTCAACCATTTTTCAACCATATAAAACAAAATAGCCTTCAACTCAATGAATTGAGTATTTTTCACACATGTCTTAAAACCAATTGCCACATACATGCAATGCTCCAAAACGCGCACAGAAGTAGGATAATAAACACCGGATAACTCAACAGTGGCATTTTTGAAAGCTTGGAATAATCGAAACAAATCCATGTTGTGGTCCCAACAAGAGGGTATCAAAAGCAAATCAGAAGGAACATGCGGGCAAGTTCTAAAAAAATCACATAAATACTCAATGTGGTTCAAAGTCGACTCCAACATATCGTACGTCGAGTTCCAACGAGTTGAAACATCCAAACGAAAATTGGTGTACCTGCACTGCTTGTTATGACAATATTTCTTCCAAGCTCTACCAATAGGAGCTTTGTTATGAATCAATTTAACAGCAGTTCTAATAGGATCAACATACTTTTGCCACAAATCGATCGCATCTTGAACACACAAATTCAAAATATGAGCAATACATCGCACATGAAAATATTTGCCATCAATAACAGGAGAACATGCACTGATGAGATCATCTATACTAGCAGTGTTAGCACTTGCATTATCAAAACCAACAGAAAAAATTTTATTGATCAATTGAAATTCATTCAAAACTTGAATGATCAATTGAGCAATTGCTTGTGCAGTGTGTGGTGCGGGAAATTCCCGAAATGCAATCAAACGTTTGTTCAAAGTCCAACTGTGATCAACGAAATGCACAGTAATGCCCATATATGAATTTTTGCAAAAACAATCAGTCCACACATGCTCATATATGAATTTTTGCAAAAACAATCAGTCCACACATCAGAGCAAATCGAAACTTTATGACCCAAGTTAACAATAAACATACCTAATTGCACCTTATTTTCCATGCATTGTCTAACAACAGCTCGAGTCATAGAAGTTCGACTCAATTTTCTTGCAGCGGCATTATAAACTTGTCGCATACTCGACTCAAAAGCATCGTTATCAAAAGCATTGAATGGAAAATGTTTCATCACAGCAAATCTAGACATCACATTAAGAGCATTTTTATGATCATATTTTAAAAGAGTATTGCTACACATACCTGATGTTTGGGATGAACCCGTCCCACTCCCGGTCCCGCCTCCATGTTGAAAGTTGAGTTGAGTTTGGGTTGGAGCGATACCAAACTCGACCGGATGCGCTTTCTCCATGTGACGGGTAAATGTACCATATCCTCCACTCTTTCGTAATGTGTATACGTTTTCACAATAGTTGCAATACACATTAAAAGTGTTCGGATCGGTACTATCTCGTACCTTCTTGAAATGTTTGACCATGATATCTGAGGTTAAAGTCCTTTCAACTGGTTTAGGAGGTTGAGGAGGATGTCCACGACCACGACCACGACGACTCCTTGGTGGTGGGGGTGGGGGTGGCATTTCTTGTTGTTGTTCCTCTTCCGCCTCCTTCTCCTCTTCCTCCTCGTCATCATCGTCGTCATCAAGATTCACCGGGGTTGGAATTTGTTGAGAATAGGCACCGGGACCGGGAGCACCACTACCACTACCAACATAAGCATCGCCTCCATATCCACGTCCGCCTTGGGATTAAGAGCGGGAGAGAGCAATAGCATTGGCCATATCTTGCTCTTCTCGATTCTACAAAATAATATTTGTAGCGAAAGTATCAAATAACATTATGAACAATAATGTAATGTAATTCATAATTAATAATATTAGTAGATAATAAATATTAACCTGCCACATATCCATGTTCCTTTGAGAAATCTCATCAATAACGGATTTTCGACTTGGCCTCTTGGACTTTCCTTTTCCCTTATCAATACGACCTTCTCGGGATGAAGACATCTTGATAGTTTATGGAATTATAGTAGAAATATGGACTTATAATTTTTTTTTTGTTTTAGCAATTGAGAAAGACAACTTATAGAACTATAGATCAAGTATAACAATGCGTAATATAAGAGTAGCACTTGAATAATTCAAATGAAAGCACAAATAGCACAATGAGAAATGGGAGACAAAGAGAGAGAATTGGGAGATTGAAGAGAGAAACTCTTATTAACACAAGAGTGGGGTAAATGTAAGTGAGGATAGAGGGGGGTATTTATAGATAAAAATTTGGGGGGAAATCTGAAATTGAATTCAAAATTCGAATTTAAAAAAAAAAAAATAAAAATAAAAACAATAAAATCGTAAAACGGTCAAAAACCGCCGGAACCGCCGGAAACCGCCGGTTTTACACCCGAAACCGCCGGTTTGGTCAACAAACCGTCTGACCACCTGCACTCAACCATCCCATCGAAGCTGCAACGTGTCAGCCTTGTGTTCCGCACCAAAACCGAAAACCGCCGGTTTGGCACCGGTTACGGTTACCGCCGGTTTTGGTCAAAAACCGCCTGAAAAACCGCCTGAAAAAGCCGACCATGCCTGCCGAAAGCTGGCCGCCTCGAAAACCTCGCCGGAACCGTGAAACCGCCGGTTAACCGGCGGTTCGGAACCGTCCGGAACCGGCGGTTCGGTGACGGTTTCGGTTCATTAAATTTGGAACCGGAACCGGCCTGCGGTTCAAATTATCACGGTTCCGGTTCAAGATTTTTGTCACGGTTCCGATTCCGAACCGGAACCGGCGGTTCCGGTTTCCCGGTTAACCACCGGAACCGAAAACCTTGGGCATCTACAGGATCAGTTTTGCTAGGCAATAATCAAACGTGCAAGATTAGAGGAATTGGGAGTGTGAGACTCAAGATGCATGATGGCACTCTGAAATTGCTTACTGATGTGAGATGGGTTCCTCATGTGAAAAGGAATCTGGTATCCCTTGGTACTCTTGAGCTGAAGGGATTCTCTTTCTCTTCGAAAGATGGGAGAATGGAGGTCAGAAAAGAAGGCCAAATAAAAATGGTGGCTGAAAGAAGATATAGTCTCTATTATCTAAAGGCAAACGTCTTGGTGGGGGAGGCTAATCTTGTAGCAGCACCAGGGCTCAACCTCTGGCATTTGAGGTTGGGACATCCTGCAGTTGGGAGCATTAAAGAATTGGTCAAAAAGGGCAGAATTCAATGTGATCATGATCAGAACATGCAGCCTTGTGAAAATTGTCTGCTGGGAAAAGCTAAGAAGCTGCCATTCCCAGCAGGTAAGCATAACTCTGAATCACCTTTAGATTATGCACACTCTGATCTCTGGGGCCTGCTCCATTAAAAAGCCTAGGTGGAGGCAGGTATTATATGTCCATTGTAGACGATTATTCTAGGAAGTCAAGGATCTACATTTTGAAAGAAAAATCTGATGCATTAAAATGGTTCAAGATATGGTGTAGTGAAGTAGAACTTGAGAAGGGGTGTTCTCTCAAGGTTCTAAGAACTGATAATGGATTAGAGTTTGTTTCAAGGGAGTTTGATGATTTTTGTAGTTCAAAGGGGATGAAAAGGCATAAGACTGTCCCAGCCAACCCCCAACAAAATGGGGTGGCTGAGAGGTTAAATAGGACTCTGATGGAAAGAGTCAGATGTATGTTGTTGCATTCTAGAGTTGGTAAGAATTTTTGGGGAGAAGCTGTGGCTACAGCAGCTTATTTACTCAATAAATGTCCTTCTTCTGCCATCAAAGGAGATGTACCAGATGAGAGATGGTATGGGGCAAGTCTGATTACACTAGGCTAAGGCCTTTTGGTTGTAGAGCTTTTGCACACTTGAAGCAAGGAAAACTGAATCCAAGAGCATTGAAATGTATCATGATTGGGTATCCGAAAGGTGTAAAGGGCTATAGGCTTTGGTGTACAGAAGCTGACAATAGGAAGGTGATAATTAGCAGAGATGTTGTTTTCATGGAGAACCAAATGCCTTTCCTGAGTCAGGAATCTAGTAGCTCTGCGAATGATGAGAATGGCAATACTCAGTTTGAGGTGGAGCTTGGGTCTGAGCATGAAAAGGCTGATGTAGAGATCCAAGAGGTTGCTCAAGAAAGTACTCTGGCAGAGACAGAAGCTGATGTTGATCAACATGATGAGCTTGCTAACTATCAGTTA
Organism: Salvia hispanica; assembly: GCF_023119035.1. NCBI lineage: Eukaryota > Viridiplantae > Streptophyta > Magnoliopsida > Lamiales > Lamiaceae > Salvia > Salvia hispanica. The sequence continues at coordinate 190 of NW_025952752.1, read as the reverse complement.
GCAAGGGATAGGAAGAGAAGAACAAATATAAAGCCTCCATCTAAGTTCAATGACTGTGAAATGCTATTCTATGCATTGAGTATAGCAGAGCAGTTGGAACATTCTGAACCAAGCACATATGCTGAAGCAGTTAATGGCCCTGAGAGCAAGCAATGGATCTTGGCAATGAAGGAGGAAATAGAAAGTCTGA
>NW_025952751.1:0-28479 GCF_023119035.1 Salvia hispanica | reverse complement strand
GCGGCGGCGGGGGGGGGATGGAGTCGAGGCGCGGCGGCGGGTGGTCGTCGCCTTCTTCTTTCCGACCGGCCGGCGGGAACTGCTCGGGCCAGCGTCGGGGCTACCCAAGTTAGCTCCGGCAAGCTGGGTAGCCACATCATCGGAGGCGCCGTCGGATAGGGCTACCGACCTGGACCGTTTGCTGGAGTAGCTGGATGAGGATGCTACTATGCCGCCCCTATACTTCGGATGTAGGCGCCCCTCCTGCCAACAATCGAGGTACTTGAACGGTTTGAACTCCTCCCGTTGGTAGGTCGCCAAGACGGCAGTGATGATGTCGAGCTCGTTCGTGCCGCTCCCCGCCGACCGCTCTTACTGGAGGTAAATTCCCTGGAACTTCCCAATTGCCTCGTTGCATCTGTAGACGCAATTGTGAACCATACTATCATTGCGATAGATGGTTCCCGCCGGCCGGGTTTCATTGTAGAGGCGAGTGATGCGCCACCAATAAGTTTCCCCGGTTTGGTTCGTGCCGACGTCCGGATCTTCGAAGACTGCCAAGTAGGCTTTGAACATCGCCATCATCTAACCCGGAGTGTACAGGGTGCGGGTGCCACGAACAGGAGGACTAGGAACAGAAGTAGGAGTAGGAGTAGAGCTGCTGCTCCCTCCCGATCCGGGTTGGGGTGCCCCCCGAACCCGGGGGCGTTTAGGTCGTGCACCGTGTAAGGACGGTAGCCACCCAGAGCTTGCGAACCTTGGGTTTGAGGAGGGGCCGTAAATTGGGTTTCCGGACTATATCCGGCCTCGGAGTCGAACCAATCGTGGTTCCAACCGTGATTGCCGGAGGGGTGATCGCCGGAGCCGGACATTGTGTAGATAGGTATAGTTCAAGCTACAACAATGGGGAAAGGTATTAAAATTTACTATTCTAGTAGTAGTAATATTTACTTAACATTTTATGTAGACTCGCTAGCCAATTCTTATTAAATCGAAAAACAAATTCTGGGTACTTTTGAGACAAGAGGTACGAGGATGTGGGCCTTCCTTTTTGCCCCCCATTTACGATCTTCAGCTTCAAATGAAACACGCACCGTTTGGGTTTTGGGAAAATGCGATTTGGCTAATGGTATGCAACAGGGTTTAAACCCTGGACGTGACTCAAATCCCTAACTTTGCTTATTGTATTTAAAAAAAAAAAGTTATTGCACTTGATTTACTGTATCCTTCTTATAAAGAGAGTCGTTTGTTTAGTATCTAAAGATTACCTATTCCTATATAATCTTTTTTCACAATTTATTTGAAAAAAATTTCCCATTGCAAAATTTTTTATCCGACGGGAAAAAAAAAAAAAATCAAAGCCGATTTTACCAAAAAAAATAAAAATAACACATTTTAAAAATAACAAAAGACTGAAACCGGAAAGGATCAATCGAGTTTTTTTATCCCAATTTGGAAAGTGCAATATCACCACTCTTTTTTATTAAAGGGGTTCCCCTTTTTTCCACTTTTAAAATATTTTTTAGATTAATTAATTAAAAGGGAATGGTAATATCATGGTACATTTTATTCAATAATTCTTTTTAAAATTTTTAATTTTAATTTTTTATTAATTTTTTAAAATTTTTTAAAATTTTTTTTTTTTTTTTATTTTTTTTATTTATTTTTTTTTTTTTTTTTTTTTTTTTTTTATTATTTTTTTTTTTTTTTTTTATTTTTTTTTACACAATTCATGTCAACTACAAAATATAATGTCAACTATGTGTAAAACCCCATGTCAACTACATATAAATTCATGTTAATTACAAAAATAATGCCAACTACAGTACACCTTTCAAAAAAGTATTTATTAAATAAAGTTGTTGACATTTGAGGGAGTTGACATGAATTTATATGTAGTTAAAAAAAAAAATTTAAAAAAAATAAAAATAAAAAAACCCAAAAAAAAAATTTTTAAAAAAATTAAAAAAAAATTAAAAAAAAAAATAAATAAAATTACAATTATGCCCCCCCGTTGACATAAACTACATCCCCTTGACATTTCACAAATATTCTGATAAAAGGGGCCCAAATCGTATCTAAACCAAAGGGAAAAACCAACCTAACAAGACACCTCCCGGGACGGGAAAAAAAATAACACCGATCCCATCGAGGTTATACTAGTTTACCCATTATTAAAAAAGGGGAAAAGGGTGAAATAAAATACTACCCTTTAATAATTCCGGGGAGTAATGTTGGTGTCAAAAATAATTCATCTTACCATTAAAACCCCATTTTTTTGGGGCAAATTTGAAGTTATATTCGTAAAAATAAGAAAAAAAAAAAAATAGAGTCTCACCCGTAGTATTTAATAGATTTAAAAAAATAGAGGGAATAAAAATTTGTAAAATATAAGACTTTATTACCATTAATGGGAAAAAACAATTGGGACTTTTTTTTTTAAAGAGAGTATTCCGTATTTATTTATGCCGAATTACTCTCTCCAAATTACAGACATCAGTACCCAATATCCTATTTCATTTTGATGGGCCTAGGTAGGACTATTTATACTATCAAATCAATCTTTATGGCTTAGACTACTCAAATCAGTGATATCTAATCAACCTCACATCAATACAGGAGGCGCAGAGACCTGAGTTGTGGTGAAGGGTATAGAGCAACCTTCTCTAAAACTAAAGTATTGATTTGTAATTTTCTCTATATGTCATTTGAAATTAAATTAGAAGCTAAAAACACATAGGTTGTTGCACTTGATGTACTAATATTTCTAGTACTATTATTTTATTTTCTAATGTCGTATTCTTTTTCATTGTTTAAGGTAGTTGAGTCAATTTTTTTTTGCAAAATTTTATATCTCTCAAACTTTTCTCTCTCCATCTCTTATTTTACTCCCTCCGTCCCAAGATAAGTGAGCATAAACTATTCGACACGAGATTTAAGGAAATGAGGTTTTGTTAGTAAAGTGGAAAGTGAATAAAGTAAGAAAAGTGAATAACGTAGAAATAAAAAGTAAGAGAGACAATCCCAAAAAAATAATGGAAATGACTCACTTATCTTGGGACATAAGGGCATCCGCAATGGGGCGACGATGCATCGCCCGCGCATGGGCGCCGGAAGATCGCGCACGATGGGTTAACCATCGTCCGCGGACGATGGGGGGATACCCATCGTCCGCCGATCGTCCGCCCCTGGGCGACGGCGGACGATGGGTCGCGACGATGGGCACGCGTTTTTTATTTTTTTTTTGAATTTTTCAAATTTTTTTTCTTATTTAAACTCTACTATTCACTACCATTTCACACTCCAATTTCACATCTCTTCAATTTCTCTTCAATTATTCTCTCTCATTGACTCAAAAAAGAATCCCGACGACTACGATTTGAGTACATCGGATGGCCGCACGGTCCTTGACTCGAGCCTTGTTCGATGCCGTTAATGAAGCCAAGGCGGAATGCTTGCACAAATCTGGGGAGCGGGGCGGCGGCGGCGGGGGGCGCGATCCTCGCCGATCGACGACGGACGTTGTCCCCGCGAGCACGACGTAGCGCACGAACGTCGTTCGCAAATTATTTTGCCGAGAATCCAAGGTGGGCCCGAATGTTTTTCACCGCCATTTTAGAATGAGCGAGATCTTTTCTCCACATTGTGCATACGTTGGAGGCCCGTGATGAGTACTTCCGATCGGAAGATGGGATCGCGACCCGGACTTACGCCGTGCGAAGTGCACGGTTGCAATCCACATTGCCTACGGCACAACACGAGATATGTTCGACGAGTACCTTCACGTCGGGATACAACGGCCGCGAATGTCCGAAGAATTTTTGTAAGTTAGTTATGGAGGCTTTTGGCGACACATATTTGCGACGCCGGCTCGACGATGCGAACTGCGGATGCACGAGACGGTGCGCGACTTCCCGGGATGCTAGGGAGCATCGACTATATGCCTGGCAGTGGAAGAATTGACCGACGACTGGAGAGGCCAATTTACTAGCGGCTACAAGGGCAGCCACCCGACGATGATCTGAAGCCGTCGCGACCACCGCCCGGATCGGCATGCCTACTTTGGTGTAGCCGGGTCGAACAACGACATCAACGTCCTCAACTCGTCCACCCTATTCGCCGATCGGTGGGGTCGCGTCCGGCCATTCGGTTCACGCCAACGGCGCACACATCATATGGGGTACTACTGGCCGACGTCATGTATGCGTGCATCATCATGCATAACATGATAGTCGAACAAGAACGTGGCCATGTCACCAATTGGGTGGATGATGAAGCCGGATCTAGCTTCAGCACGGCGACCTCGCCGGTCACTCGAGGATTACCGGCTTCGGTTCTAGAGCGACAGCCTCAATGCGCAACCAACAAGACCATACTCACTTTCATGACCGACATGATTGAAGAAGTTTGGAACCGCGAGCCGTTGAGAAATTATAGTTTTTTTTTTCGTATTGTAATGTTTGAAATTTAATGAAATGAAGTTTTAGTTTTCCAAATTTTGAAGTATTTAAATATTCAAATAATAGAAAAATGCTTAGGGCGTCGCTTAGGGCGGGCTATAGTCCGCCCACTGAGTGGAATAGGAGGAGGATAAAATGCGACGTGGCGGTGCATAAGGCATCGCTTAGGGCGTCCCATTATGGATGCCCTAATATGAGTCGCTTATCTTGGGACGGAGAGAATATTTCTTATCCTATTTTACTATATTGAATTTAATCTTTAACGCATTCATTTCTTAAATCACGTATTCAAAAGGACTACACCAACTATCTTTGATCCGTTACTTACACCTTCCCACTAAACCCAAGCATTTACTCCAACATTAATTGACACCAACTAAGAATTTTAAGTTCCAACACGAAAGCATAAACAGTGGTGTGTTATTATATATACTCAACACAACTTCTCTCAATACCATAAACAACTCCTCTCCTCCATTCCTTTCAATTCTCTTCTTCTAGTTTAGTGTGATAGGAATCGACAATGTATTGGGTTGCCCACCACAGTCCAACAACCTCGTTCGCTACACACTACACCACAACCCTATGCCAAACAAAACTGGTCTCTCCTTTTTTTCAAATTTTCTCTTTTAGGAGTATATTTTAAATTTGGAGTCATGATTTCATTATTTTGACAGAAAATATATCCAACTTTCATGGGAAGCTTTGGAGCAAGAGCTCCAGAGAGGTGCAGCATGGAAAGGGAAGGAGAGGTGACGACTTGGGAGGTGCGAATTGCACAAGCAAATGGAGAATTCTTCTTTGAAGAGGGTTGGGTTAATTTTGTGGAGGATAACAATATAGAAGAGCATGATCTCTTGATATTTTCGTATGTGGAGCCAGCTCGTGTATTCGTTCAAATCTTCGGCAGAAATGGCATTGGAAAACGAATTCGAAACACACCAGGTTACTTATTACTGCTCCGTCCCGAAAATTTGATACGGTTTACTATTTTGGTCCGTCCGAAAATTTTGATACACTTCACTTTTACCATTTTTAGCGAGTGGATCTCATATTCTACTAACTCATTCCTACCCACGTTTTATTATAAAACTAAGTAATACTTTAAAAGTATGACTCACATCCCACCAACTTTTTCAACTCACTTTCCATTACATTTCTTAAAATCCGTGTCGGATCAAAGTGTAGCAAATTTTGGGGGGACGGAGATAGTATAAAATGCTTTCTTTTCATAATTGAATTAGTGTAAAAATGATTTGATTTAATTTTCTTTGCAGGATATCCCTCTGAAATTCAGAAGAGATTGTCTCGCAAGAACCCAACCAACAATGCCCTTTGAAAATGAAGCATTATGTAATTTAATCAGCTTTTAATTAGTAACTAATCAGCTTTTGTAATATCTAATCTAATCAGCTTTTGTAACTTAAAATTTGTAATCAGACTTTCTTTCCATTTAGCTTTTTTTGTGTGATAGACTAACCTTGAATGAAATAGTACAATTTATGACATGAGCAGATGATATTAATTTAATCATTAAACCTCTAAATACTAAACAACTTATTTTTGGAAGAAAAGTAATAGGTAGGTCATTTTGCAATTGGAGTATTATAAACAACAAATTTGCAATTGGAGTATTATAAACACAAAATTTGTGACCAAATTATGTACAATTAAAAATTAGTTTATTTGGAAAAATAGATTTGTTTATGCATTTAATTAAATTATATGGATGCATATATAGTACATGGAAAGTGCATAATATTGTGGTCATATATTTATGATTTGTATATAATTTTTTTATTTTTTTGGACCATAAATGTAATTAGTGCATACTTTAATTCAAATTTTAAAAATAAAAAATGAGATTAAAGGCAAATATGTCTTTTTAACTTGTCCACTTACTATATTTATTACTTTAATATATAATTAATACATCAAATTATTGATATAACCTTATTTTGGTTGCACAAAATTTGGTTGTTTATCATCACTCTATTATAAAACATGGATCTAGATATAATTCGTAAGTTGCAAAATACTACCTCCATCCCGAAAATTTGTCCCATTTTTACATTTCTGTCTATTTTCCAAAATTTATCCCATTTCACTTTTATCATTTTTGACGAGTGGACCTCATATTCCACTAACTCATTCCTAGTTATATTTTATTATAAAACTAATCCGTGTTGCGTTTAACATCTCCAAATTATTTAAGGAAGTGTAAATGAGAATTCACTTTATTTCGCAAAAGTGAATGCTACAATAGCATTTGTGAAAAGTGTTTTTCATTCAGATACATAATATTCTTGTTTCCTGAGAATATTTGGGGATTTGAAGAGCTTTAAAGAAATCAACACTAAGTTTCTTTGCAAAGGTATTGGTTGATTTCAATTAGAATGCTGTGTTAATTTATGCCTATTTTAATCATACTATATCAGATTACATCTGTGGTTTGCAGATCTAATTTTGGTTATTCAGAAGATTTAAAGTCTACAAGTCTCACAAATGTTGATTTATTAATGTTTATGGTCATTTATATTCATTTGATCAGCAGATGTAAGTGCTCTCTTGCTTTATATAAGTAGTAATTTTTATTACCTTATGATGAAATGAAATCCATAATTTTTTAATTTTTTGATTATCTCATAATTGTCAAATTGAAACTATTAAAATTATTGTTTAACGAACTTATTTCATTATGATTTTGTAATAGATATCAAGCGAGTCAACCATTTAATACTGCAACGATGGTTGGTGAAGAAGCACACTATGAGGAGATGATGAATAGATATGACATATCACTGTCAAATATACATCCTCAATTTCAATTTTCAAGATCTTCATCTACAAATGGAGGGGTGCAAATTGAATCCTCACAAACGCTTGTAAGACATATATATATAAATCCTTGTGTGTTGTATGTGCACGTTTGTGTCGTATGTGTATGTTTGTGTGTATGTTTGTGTTTTGTGTACGTGTGCAGTGCACATGGTGTGCAGTGTTTTGCGGTTTTGTGAGTGTGTAGTGCAACATTTGGTGTGCAATGTTGTGTGTCTTGTGTGCGTAACGGTGGGCTTTTGTGTGTGTTTTGTCAAATATCATAACTAATACATAAACAAATTTTACCATATTATCGTGTAACTTATATCCTGAACAAATTTTCTCATGTTTATGATAAGTATCATTTGAAAGCTCGGGAATTGATGCAATGGTAAATACCGACATACACAATGCTTATTTGACGCCTCGTGCTCAAAACATTGAAATGACACTTGAGAATTTGGATTAAATAAATTGTCTTGTTTATGATAGGTACCATTTGAAAGCTCGGGAATTGATGCAATGGTAAATACCAACATGCACAATGCTTATTCGGTGCCTCATGCTCAAAACTTGATTCCTACGATAATATTCTTGTGTGACATAAAATATTAATTGAATAAATGAGAACTAAGATTAATTCCACATGTTGTATTATTATTTTTGTACTCAAAATTTAAAAAGATTATTAATTAGTTAGTAATTGATCTACTCAAATAATAATAGGCCGACGAGATCCCAAGGTTTTTCATATCTATTAAGTACACCCAATGGCTTTGGCATCTCCAATAATTGGACGAACCCGCCACATCAGCACCCAAGGTAAAATTGCTAATTATTATAGGATTATACTCATTGTATATCCATCAAATTGTTAAAACAATAACTTATTTCTATAATATACCTATTTTTTGCATACATAATTTATGCGGCATTGTAGAAAAGCTTCGATGTCGGTTTATTAAATGACATTGCAGCTCAACATATTTCTCAACATAGTTATCCGGCACAACAAATGCAAAACCATGTCGCAACTGTTGTAACTCCTATTCCAATTAGGTAACCCCGAGAGTTCATCGCGTAAATTAACATAAGAATTGAGAAATGTATACGAATTATGCATGCATGAGCATATTTAATTATGTTAATATGAAGTTTGCATATAGTTCACCGGTCATAGGATTCGAACCCTTAAGCTTATTGGCGAACTTTTTATGCGCAAATTGGCAAAAACATATGTGCAAGTGTGCATGTCGTGCAAGACTAATTATATTAACAATCAAGAATGTGTCATTCTCAATTCGATATTAATCATTCTTCTGATCTTTTGAATGTATATCCATTCATATATAACATGTTGATGTTTAGCTTATCTTTTAAATAAGGTATACTTTTAATCAAGACTAACTTATGTGTTATATAGACCAGTTAGTACTACTCAAGGAAGTCATATCAAATGAATATACCAAGTGGCTTCAATCGAGTGCTTCTAACGCCTCTCATCATCATCATCCGAAGGTACGACTTTATACATAACCTACCTTTTGATGACTTCACTTAGGAGCAAAAAAAACTTTTCATTAATGACATTTACCCTTTATAAATTAGTCTTTTGGGATAAGTTCTCTTGTTTAATATGTACAAATTGATCTATGAAAAAAACTCTCCAAATCACGTGTGAGTGTTTCACCACTACATTTTTTATGTTACCTTCATATTTTATTTCATCGTATATGTATACATTTATGTGTAGAGGAAAGTGCGTTCTCAAGATGAGACACCTCCAAATTATCAAAGTCGGAATTCCAATTTCGGTCGAGGTCTTCATAGATACGGTTCAAGCTACAACAATGGGGAAAGGTATCAAAATTTACTATTCTAGTACTAATAATTACTTACCATTTTATGTGGACTCGCTTACGTTCTTATTAAATCGAATATTCATTGTATGACAAGAGGTACGAGGATGTCGGCCTTCCTCTTGACCCCCATTTACGCATCTTCATTGCTTCAAATGGAACACGCACCGATTGATCGGGAATGCGCACTTGGCTAATGGTATTTAGCGTGGTTAACCGGATGTGACTCAGACGCCCCTAATTCTTATTATTATTATTATTATTATTATTATTATTATTATTATTATTATTATTATTATTATTATTGTACATCTAATAAAAATAAGTCATAGCACTTGATTTACTAGTATCCTCTCCTTCTAAAGAGTCATTTGTTTAGTATCTAAAGATTAGCTATTCCTTTATGATCTTCTTTACAATTTATATGAGCAAAAGTTCTCATTGCAAAGTTAATTATCTATTCCTTTACAATCTTCTTTACTAATTTAATAAACTTGTGTCAAATACACCGCCTAAAAGAATGATTCATTCCTTCGATGCTGCAATAGAGCGCGATCGAAGGGGTCGATGCGCGATGTCACTATTGGCGGCGTTGTCCATTCGTGACCGGGAAAGGGATGGCAAGTGGGGCAGGTGTTGCTCGATGCCGAGCAGTGCGGAGCCGCCAGGTGTGAGGGTTGAATTTTATTTATTTATTCCAAATTCCAAATTCTACAAATACAACCACATTCCGCTCTCATTTCATAGCAAATTAAATTTTATTCAAAATTTTTATTTGTGTTCATAATTTACTCTCTCCACTTCAACCTTTAACACATCAATTTTTTAAAATCTCGTGCAATCCATTAATGCCATAGTCCGATGTACCTCCACCTAGAGGTGCCAGGGTTCGGAACCGGCGGTTCGGTTCGAGCGGTTGCGGTTTTGGAAATTGCGAACCGGAACGAACCGTGATGGTGTTTCACGGTTTCGTTCAACCGCGGTTTTCCGAGTGTTTTTTTTACGGTTTTCACGGTTCGAACGCGGTTTTGTTGTTCGGCTTAGTTTCACGGTTTTCTGTAATTTTCACGGTTCAGTTAGAACCGTTCGGAACCAGCGGTTCCGCACGGTTTTGGTTCGAAAATTTTTGAACCTAAACCGAACCACGGTTCAAAATCAACGGTTTGGTTCGAATAAATTCTCACAATTTCGTTGGAACCGTAACCGCGATTCGGTTTCGGTTTAACCGCCGGTTCGATAAACCTTGGCAGGTCTACCTCCACCTTCCAACTATGCCCAAGCATTTACTGCAACATTAATTCACACCAACTAAGAAATTCAAAGTTCCAACGCTATATTACATATTCTCAACACAACTTCTCTCAATACCATAAACAACTACTCTCCTCCATTCCTTTGTGAAATTCCAAACAAATCTGATAATTTCAGCTGGAATTGACAATGTATGCCGCCCACAGTCCAGCAACCGCATTCTTTACACACTACACCCCAAGCCTATGTCAACCAAAACTGGTCTCTCCCTTTTTTTGGATGATTTCTACTAGTATATATATTTTAAATTTGGACTCATGTTTTCATTTTATGGGCAGAAAATACCGGCAGCATTCGTTGTGAACTTCGGAGCAAGAGGTGGAGAGAGGTGCAGCATGGAAAGGAGAGGAGAGGTGACGACTTGGGAGGTGCGAATTGCAGAAGCAAACGGAGAATTCTTCTTCGAAGAGGGTTGGATTAATTTTGTGGAGGATAACAATATAGAGGAGCGGACGTGTTGATCTTTTCGTATGTGGAGCCGGCTCGTGTATTTGTTCAAATCTTCGGCACAAATCGTTGTGCAAAAAGAATTCGAAACACACCAGGTTTTCTTCATAGTTGAATGAGTGTAGAAATGAAAATGGCCATGTTTTGATTTCGTTTTCTTTGCAGGATATCCCTCTGAAATTCAGAAAAGATTGTCTCGCAAGAACCCAACCAACAATGCCCTTTGAAAATGAAGCATTATGTAATTTAATCAGCCTTTTATTAGTAGTAACTAATCAGCTTTTGTAATATCTTATCTAATCAGCTTTTGTAAGATAGACTGCCTTCAAATTTGTAACCAGACTTTCCATGAAGCTTTTGTGTGATGGACTCTTTAAAGAACAGCTTTTGATTTAAACCTCTTAAGAGCATCCACAATGGAGGCTAGTAGATAGGCTAGCCGATCGCGGGTGCTAACCGATTCGCTAGCCTCCATTGCGACAATTTAGGCTAGCCGATCGGTGAACTCTAGCCGACCGTGGCCCATCCCGCTAGGTGCCATTGTAGGCTCAATTTCGGCTAGCCGGTTGCATTTTTAATGTATTTTTTATATATTTTTTATTACATTTTTAATGTATTTTTAATGCATTTTTTTATTGTATTTTTAATATATTTTTTTATTGTATTTTTATTAATTATGCAATTTTTTTTAGGACGTACCTTTTTTTTAAATTTTTATAAAATTATTGCATTTTTATTGCATTTTTTAATGTATTTTTTAAAAAAATAGTGAGGAGTAGAGTCGGCGGGGCTCGTGTGTGGAAGCTCGGTATTTTTTTAATTATGTAATTTTTTTAATTAATGTACTTTTAAAAAAAAAGAAATTAATGAATTTTCGTATACGTGTCGTAAATTTAATTCCATAAATTTAGTTGTTTTTTTTAATAGTCTTGAGGATGTGGCTAGCCTATTGCTTGTCCGATTTTGGTAAATTTAATTCCGTAAATTTAGTTGTTTTTTTTAATAGTCTGAGGATGTGCTAGCTATTGCTTGTCATTCTTGTAAATTTAATTCGTAAATTAATATGTCTCATAAATTTAATTTCGTAAATGTAGTTGTTTTTGAATTATTTTTTATTGCGGCTAGCCTATTTGCTTAAAATGATGATGGCAGGTGAAATTTTAGTGTTGATGACGTGACGGGAGAAAGAGTGGCTAGCTGTGGCTGAAGATGCACTAATACTAATCACATTATTTTTGGAAGGAAAGCAATAGGCCATATTTTGATTCCAATGTTGAAGTGAAATTCCAATAGTAAAAAATTAATAGGAGTACTACATGTAGAACACAGATCTAGATGTAATTCGGTAAATTGCAAAAAATGAAATAAAATCGACACTATTATTAAACAGCTATGGATAGATTTGATAAAAATTACAAGAATTATGAAGGTGTATCAAAAGTGAAGGCTTGTATCAAATATCTAACCTTCGTCAATTATTCATGGAAGTTGGAACATGGTCTGCCTACCAAAATAAATTTCGCCAATCTCTGTCTAACTATCAAAATCCCAATAATAGTATTATTGAACACTGAGATTTTAGGGACGATAACATAGTTACCGATTGAAATAAAGAAAATATAAATGAATTGTTCACAGAAAGAAACCTTGATAAGAAGCTACGATTGATTGTTCTGAGCAATGGGTGGCAGTTGAGGGTAGGGGTGGAAGGGCAAGCAGCAACACACGACTTGCATTCGAGAGGGGGATCATCTGAAATGTTTATTCGGAATGTCCGTTCCTTCTCATCGTTGCCAGGAACGTGAAGGAGAGCTTCCATGATAAGGATCTCCCAGTCACGGGCACGCAAGATGGAAAACAGACCCTGATCTGCTCAACACAGCATGGGATCAGACAGAATCAAAAGATCCATGTCAGGGCAATGATTATCAAATGAAAAGGCGTTTACCTTGGGGTGAGAAACTAAATTGACAATATAATACGAAGAATTACATGATCAAACAAGCTCAAACTTGTTCAATTCATCAAAGTACGTGGTCTTAAAGCTCTTAAAAATGAAGTTTTATAATGAGACAAACCTTCATTGCATACTGCTTTCAGCTGAAATATTCCAGAGCCTTGAGGTCCAGAGACGGGAAAGGTGCAAGATACAGAGTGCCGCTTGTGTGCTACAGCAAGTGATGCGTTATACCAAGGACCTCGCACAATTGGCTCCCCAATTGCGTCAATTATTGCCTTGTTCTTGCTGGCTTTCTCCATTGCCTTGCTGCAATAGTTGAGAATCATGAAGCATGGGACCAAAACAAAATAATACTACTCCATTAAGTAAGCCATATCATCCACAGATATTGAAACACATTAACACTGGAAGTTTTCACGAGTCTCCCCAGCATCATATATTAGAGAAAATGTCGAGCTCAGAAATAAAAGTACTATAAAACAAGATCAACAATTGGTGCTATGCACAGAGATAGAAAACCAACAATGCACATTCACATTCGTATCCACTTCTTTCAACAGACAAACAACCTTCCCTCCCTTTCTCTTCATGATCCCTTGAGCTTTGATAGTGACAAATTCATTATAATGGACTCAATGTTGTTTTAATTTCAATTTTATCATGAAAAAAATACAGAAAATAAAAAGGTCAACACACGAACTAGCTGTTAGCATAGAGAAAGCACTAGTGACGAATGTTCTACATCTAAGCAACTACGGGAAACCCTTTTCTTGTCCATCTTAAGCGGGAACTTCAAATTAGAGATTGAAATCACAAACCACAATGCAGACTACTTACTGGATGGACATAGCCATGTCTCACTACATGTTTAATGCTTACCTAATAGCACAAGTGCACCAAGTCAATCTAGTCTTAGAAAAATTGAAACACTACTGTGCAGCTTTTCTATAAGTGGTCCAATTTCAATCCCAGTAACCAATAGATCAGTTAAGAACTCAAACCCCTAATAGATTCTAACTATCCACAACACAGTGAAAAGGTGATCTACGATTAAGAAATTCACAATCTGCCAAGCTAAATTAAGCACATGCCCATATTTAATAGAACCAATTATTCAAAAACAATAATTCCAGCTATCAATTTCAGCACAAAACCTAAACTCAAATTACCAGGGAAAAAAGAATAATAAAGTAAAAACCCGAAACAGCCAACCACATTTGTTTCTCCATTTTCTTAAAAGTCTTTGGGCAAAAAGTTCAAAAGTTTATTAACACAAATCAGCAAATGTTGAGAAATGAAAGGTTTTTGCAGCCTATAGGCTTCCTGGTAAGCATTTAATATCCAATAAAGAATGACCAAGTGCCTTCAAAATAATGAAATCCACCCATTCACTCTTGAGTTGGGCGACTCCACCTTTCTTAATGGACAATGCAAAATTTATATGATGTAAGTTGGTTAGAGTGCAAGCTCAGTTTGTGCTAAGTGAGGTAAGACCGTAAAAGAACGGAAATAATGATTAATTTGTTCAAGCAAAGGAAAATACACTCAGTATTTTTGAACAACATGCAAAAGCATGCATGACCACCAACTGCTTAGTTCTACAAATATAGATTTCAGAAATCACCAACCACAGCAGATACATGGAAGTCCTTGAATTATAAACTTTGAAAAAAAAAGTGTGTTCTAGAACCCATTTACTAGCAATAAAGTGTTGATAATTCTTTAGTATGTATAAGGTATCAACTCTCAAGTTCTCATGGATTGAGAGCATTTCAGCCAGTTTAAATGCCTGTTTTTTTATATATGTATGATAAAAAACCATGTCCAGTAACAAACATCCAATTGGCATGCCAAACGTGCTTGATTGTATTTCTTATCCATTGGTTTGACAACACTGGCTAAAAGCCTAACACCAAAGCATTCTCTTTTACATAAACCCAAAATTGATTTCAAGCTTCAGTTGAACATATCATACACTAAAATTGAAACCTCAGCATACATCTGATAGGCTGCTTGAGACAATGTCAAGCTCAATTGCTAAAGATTCTATTAACAAATGAATTAAGAGTCTAAGACTCTTGTAACATCTGGCACATGCTTAAACTCTTGTACTTTTTCAGTTTAAAGCTAGAAGAGGGGCTGTTGTATTTCAGCATCATTATATTCAAAAGGGAATCAACTATAGGCGGTTCATTGTGCAGCTTTCTATAAGCAGTCCAGTGAAAAGGCATCAATTTAGAACTAAATAGATTAATTAATATAAGAACTTAAACCCTAACAGGAACACATACGATCACACAAGAAGCTCCCACTATCCACACCACAATTAAAATGTATCAATTCAGAACTAAACTACGCAGATAAACCACATCAATTAGAACCAAATAACAACAGTCGCAGCTATCAATTTTTCAGCACAAAACCTAAACGCAATCAATTACTAATTTCAAAGTAGGCGCACCAAAAAATAACAAAACGAGGAAGATTTTAGCTGAATTCAATCATAACGGAGAGAAAGAGAGGAACCTGCTGCAGCCTTGGTAAATGACTAGGTCATCAAGAGCACTCAAAGCTACGCCCCCTGTCAAGCAGAGTAATGCTCCCGAGACTATTCTACGACCCCATGATTTCGA
Organism: Salvia hispanica; assembly: GCF_023119035.1. Lineage (NCBI taxonomy): Eukaryota > Viridiplantae > Streptophyta > Magnoliopsida > Lamiales > Lamiaceae > Salvia > Salvia hispanica. The sequence continues at coordinate 13,010 of NW_025952751.1, read as the reverse complement.
TCTCCCTTCATCTGCTGGCGCGGAGGGCTGTGGCGCGGGCTCTGGAGGCGGTTTCGGCGCCGCTGGTCTGTTTTTGAGCACGGAGAGGACCCTTCGGCCCGCCATTGTTATGCCTGACTGCTTTTCCTTGACTCTGTTTTCAGCTGAAGAGGCAAAAATATAGAGCTGGGGCTATAAATGTCATTTCATAATTTGGTTTTAAATTAAATTAATTCTTTTTGAGAAAAAATAATTGACTTAATTTAATTTAGTAGTAGTTGAACTGTAAAACATCAAAATTGAACTTTTATTTGATGCATATAGTATTTTTTTGATGAATATGAATTATTGAATTTTTTAAGACAAGACTTGATTCGCAATATATCTTTCACGTTCTACTTTCTCTTCAACGTATTCTATCGCCGCCTCCCTCGTCTCCTTCCCTTCTCTCTGAGCATCATATGGCTCAAACCTAGATCCGAGTCGATTTGGACCCGCGCTCCCTTCGTGCATACGGGAGTGATGACGGCACATAAACCATTAGTTTAGTTTTGCGAAAGGCAAAATTAGAACCGTCCCATGGGGGAATACAAAAGTTTTGTACAAAAATCGGCGATTCGTGCTCCAGTTCACAACCAATGATTTTCCGAATTTTCCATTTTTTCAATTTTTCTTCAATTTGAACTGAACCACCGGTTCACGGTTCGAAAATATTGGAATTGAAGCCGAACCACTTAGTTCACGGTTCTCATTAAAGTTGGAAAGAGAATGGAAATGGAAATGGAAATGGAAATGAAAATGGTGCTAAGTAGATGCTATTACCAATATTTTAACAAAGTTGGGGAATCAATGTTTTACAATAAAAGGAGAGTGATAATCAAAGTAACAACTAACAAATTACACAAAGTTGTGGCTTCTAAACATGCATATATATAATATGCCAAACATTATCATTATAAGCTTATCTTCAGAGATACCTAATGCACATTGTAGTGTTGAAAACCTTTCACAACAGTCATAGGATTTCACACACTGATAAATTCAGGCAGCAGACCTACATTTGAGCCTAATCCGTGCAGCTCGCCGCCATGAATCTCATCCTTGAGCGGCAAACCAATGTACGCAAACTTCCACGCACAGCTCTTTCAGCGCTATCATGAAGGGCCTAGGTTAGAACATGTTGAAGACTAGCAAAACCTCATAAGCAGTTACTTTTCGAGGCATCAGGAGGAAACTGCCATCTCAAGTTCCGATTCTTCGACTTGTTGAGATTCTTCGGCTTGTTGAGGTTCTTCGACTTGGACATCACCAAGCAAAGGGACTTTCTGGAACTCATTCCTTAGCTGCCCACAGGCTGCACTGGCATCCAATCCTCGTGTTTGGCGTACACTGACAGTGACTTTACGAGACTCTAGAGCAGCGGAAAATGCAAGGACCTGTGTGATGGTAACAATTGTCAGTGTCAGTTATGCAGGTAATCTGTTGGTCAACTTGCATGTACGACGTATAAAACTGATTGATCTGCAATGGAGCAAGCAACGTACCGCTTTCCTATAGGGACGCTTATATTCAGAGCCATCTATTGGATTGAAAGGTATTAGGTTTACATGATAACCAGGACCCCATTTGTGAAGAAGCTCCGCTAGCTCTATCGCGTGATCTACCGCATCATTGACTCCAGCTGCCAAAGAAAGGCAGACTATAATCAATCTCGTGGTCAACTTGCAAAGAGTTATTATATGCTACTTTGCGTACATAGTGTAACGGAGTGGTCTTGAAAAACAAAGATCTTGTTTTACCTAATAATGTGTACTCAAAGGATACTCGTCTGCTGGTCTCGAGCAAGTACTGTTTACAGTCATTCATGAGTGCGTCCAAAGGATATGACTTTGCACTTGGCACAATCTGTTCCAGTTTCTGGTTTGGTGCATGTAAGCTGATAACCGAAGTTGGAAAACATATAAAGGGATTAGTATATAAACATCTCAAACACCAGTATATCCTTGAGAAGCTTTAAACTTGATCATTCATTTTACAGTTTGTCACTAGTCAGATACTTACAATAAAGTTTCCATTATTGATTATCACCAAGCACAGTCAGATGCCATACATAAACCGTCAGTTTGAAATTAACAAGATGAATGTTTACCTGACAGCTAATGTAGATTGAAGTTTGTGAGATGCCAGTCTCTTGATCGTGTTTGGAACTCCAACAGTTGAAATTGTTATCATCCGTTGCCCAATTTGAATATCCTAACCCCAGAAAAGATCAAATATAGGCTTAAAACTGGATTAATGATAGTTCATATCGCCCATCAAATGATAGCATTAATTTCATTACTCTGTTTGTTTACGAGTTAAGCAATGTGCAAGTAAAAAAAATAACATGTGGTTGTCAGTTCACTCAAAGTCACTGTACCTTGTTCAAGCAACGGTGTGCTTCAAGAACTTCTTTCAAATTCAACATAGGCTCACCCATCCCCATAAACACAACATTTGTAACTCTACGCTTGAAGATCTCTTCAAGTGCCAAAACCTGGAACGTGTGTGTCAATGATAAAATATATCAACACAGAGCTTTAGAAACTCTATTCTCAAAGAGATCTCCTGCCAAAACTAGCCATCTAAGTATGCAAGAAATTGCAAGTTCCGAAAATTATGCACACAATGAAATTGTCAGAAGTACCACCAAGAGGTTTCTCACAAAACTAACCACAGTTGTTAGAGAGCGACACTAGAACCAACTATTTGCTGAGGGGCTGAAAGTGAACTAAACACTAAGCTCTGTTTTGACTCATTCAATCACCCGATGTGTACTTGTGCTCATGTTCAAGGCCCCAGTTATTACCTAGAGAGATTAAACTTAAAGACACTTTCTATAGGATAATTGAAACTGTACACCAATGAGAACATCTTACTAACATAACATGATAACAAAGTCATATGAGATCAAGCATCGAGACAATTCCAATCACTAAGAACTCTCTATCTCAATGCCTCTTCTGCACAGATGTATTGATGATAAATGACAAGGGACCTAAAGTTCTTGTGGTATTGTTATGTGCAGCCAATCAAACAAACACGCTACATGAAACATCACACATACTAAAAACAGGAAAAGTAGGACAACTAGCTTTGGCAGTGCCTCCCAGAACCCTAATCATGAAAATAATTAAAAACTATGCAGGACAGATATAAACTAACCTGTTCAACAATTTCATGGCTCTTAAGGTTCCTTGCAAAACCTCCCTTGCCAGTAGCACAGAAGGAACAGCGTAGCGGACAACCAACCTGGTCAACCAAGTGAAAGATCACAAATGTGCACTACAACAAACCGCAAAATCTCCTTAAGAGGCATGAACTACTTCACATATATATCTTTTCCCCACAGAAACTTACCTGTGACGAGACACATGCCGTCAGTCGAACTGAACCTTTTGAATCTTCAACAGGTATGCCAACAGTTTCGACCAGCCTATTGTCCTCCAGCTTTAAGAGCAACTGCGTACGACAAGTGGAGAGGGGAATCGTGTGCATAAATACACAGACAAGTCATTCAACGAAAGAGGTAAAGTTCATAAATATTGTGAACACCATTCCATAAAAGAATAAAACTGAACTTAATAAGAGTAGCTTCATATGCTAAATTCAGATTATTAGATCCCTGAGCATTTCCAAAAGAATCAATTTTTAGACGTGATTTGGTGACTCTATAGATTGATTCTTTTGGGGATGATCTTGGTATTGACATTCCCCATTAGTTGTTAGGTATACATATAAGCATCCAGAGCATAAGCACAGAAATCTTCGATATATCACTCGACTGTTTGTGCAGAAAATAGGCCTAAATCTAACGTAATTAGTACAATCAACAATGAGAGTAGTAATTCTTCACCTTAACAGTGCCATCAGCAGCAGTGACTTCCTTGTAAACAGGCGATCGGCCCACTCTCCACCCTGCTTCCTGAAGCTCATTCCTGAATGCCAATGGCACTTCACACATAAAAAAATAAATTAAAATCCAATCAATAACAAACAACACAAGATGAAATAGATAGAAACTAGAAGAGGCCCCTCACCCTGACTAAGATCCTGAATCTCTCTAATCTTCCTCTTGTACAGCAATTGATGCAATTGCTTGCCTCTATACTTGTCCTGCCACATAATCAAAACAACAATCAATTCATCAACTAGTATCAAATTGTGAGCTTCCAATTCGAAGCGTACCTGTCCGAATTCGAGAGCGAGCTGCTGGAGGTCCGACTCCGACATGCCGATGAGCACCCCCGGTGCCATTTTTTGGCTGACAGGAGGCGCGGTGGCTGCTTTGGCGGCGGCTTCCGGGCTTCCGACGCCGCAGGAAACTGCTAGGGCGCGGAATTGTGCGGCGCGAGCAATTGGCGCGTGGCGCAAGGCGGCCATTGGCCTCATTTTTAGGGAGAAATTTGGAGCCAGAATGGTGGAGATGAGATGAAGTGATGATGATTGAAACGATAAAACCCCTTCCTTTCAATATCGCTTAAACCTCATATTTATGGATAAAGACTATTATACCCCTGATATCCTTGAATTTCTGATTCTATAAAATAAAAATTAAATAGAATAGCTAAATATTTTTTGTCAAAAATCAAAATGCATCATTTATTTTGGGATGTTTAAATGAAGTACTCCTCTTTTCCATTACAAATTTGAAATGTTTTTCCTTTTTGTCTAGCCTCATTAAAAATGAAATATTTTTAAAAATGAAAACAATAATCTCTCTACTTTTTCTTATTTTCACTTTACTATCTTTTCATTAACTCACAAACACACTACATAAAATCATATGCTAAAAACAAATATTGTATTTAATGGGCGGAGAAATACAAATCACTAGTTATAGTAATGAGCAGTCTATTGATGAATAAATGATGTTTTTTAACGGAATTTTTTGTTTGCTATAAATATAAAATTGTCAAGAAAAAATTTATGTGATTTTGATCCATGGTATAATGATTCCCAAAACTATTATTCTTGAAATTTATGACTATGTAAATACTCTATTCATTTTAGTATTTGGTTTGCCTACAATTATAATTTATTATTCCGAATGATTAAAATATTGTTATTACACTGTCATACTCTTTTATTATCATTACAATACATTTTTGTTTTTATAGGACTCGTATGATTCGATTAAATTTTAAATCCATTCAAAAAACTTTTTAGACAAATTCAAAATTCAAGATTAATACAAACGAGTCAACAATTCAAAATTCCATAACATAAATGAATTGTGACACATTGAACATCTGAAATAAAAGAGATTAACATAAATACATAGCAATAATCATTCAACTATCACCAATTGATTTTTAGACAAAGTATATGTGATCATATAACATTTAATTCGAGAAGATTGGTTGTTGAGAATCTAAGAAGATTTTAGCTCCCAAATAAAATGGCTGTACAAAGAGCTTCCAAAAATGGTGTTACAAGCAAATTAACATAGAAAAATTGCAACCACCATTTCCACATCTCTTCCCTCAAAAACATCAAATTCAAGTTACAAGGAAGCAACAAGAGGAGGAGGAGTTGAAGGTCTCGGATACGAGGCCGCCCGGCCTCCACGGTACGCTGTCCTCCGGTGCTGCACAGCTGCGCCGGTCCCCACACGGAGGCCGTGTCTTGAAGCGCTTCTAGTGCGGCCACCACCTCCTTCATCTTGGGGCGCTGCTTCGGCTCCGCGGCCAGGCATCTCACTGCAAGCGTGGCCGTTTCGGGCCGCGTTTGGGGTGTACTGGCCCTGGATGCGGGCGTCTATGACGCTGGAGAACCCTCCTTTTGCTGGCGAGACGGCCTCGCCCATTGGATGAGGTTCTGCTCCCCGTGGGGGTTCTTGTCCAGGACGCGCCGCCCGGTCAGCATCTCGAGGAGAACGACTCCGAAACTGTACACGTCGCTCCTCGATGTGAGATGACCTTCGGAGGGAAAATAACGGGTCGTTAGTGTCACGAAAGCAAGGAAAACACGCGAGAATTGGTTAATTTTTTCGTATACGTCTGGGGGCTTTGTCGAGTCACAATGTTCACACTATTTTTCGGATATAATTGCGATTCTACAGGAAGGACTAAAATACCCTCACTAATACGCGAGAATTGGTTAATTTTTTTTCGTCTACATCTGGGGGCTATGTCGAGTCACAATGTTCACACTATTTTCGGATATAATTAAGATTCTACCGAAAGGACTAAAATACCCTTACTAATACGCGAGAATTGGTTAATCATTTCGTCTACGTCTTGGGGCTATGTCGAGTCACAATTTGCACACTATTTTCGGATATAATTACGATTCTACCAAAAGACTAAAATACCCTTACTAGCAAAACTCAACACTTAGAAACCAAGATAGATCAAGACTTATTCATTTACCTGTTGCCATGTATTCCGGAGCTGCGTAGCCGTAGGTACCCATAACCCTCGTAGACACGTGGCTTTTCCCGTCTACCGGACCATCCTTGGCCAAGCCGAAATCGGAAAGCTTTGCATTATAGTTCTGAACAATCAATATGCACCAAATTGATAAATGGTGTTGCTTTGAAACAATATCAAACCAGAAAACAGAGTTACATAACTAATCCTCGTACCGAATCAAGCAAAATATTGGATGATTTGAAATCGCGATAGATAACTCTTGCTTCGGGGCTGTGAAGATACTCGAGCCCCTTTGCTGCGCCAAGAGCAACCTTCATCCTCAGGCTCCAAGATAACGGCTGGAAATGCGCAGCCCCTAAAAGAAACGTACAATCATACAACGATCAACAGTCTAAATTCATCTACGAGAGGGATTGTTTCAACAAATAAAGACCAAAACAAACTCATTTCAAGAATGCAGCATCAGACTTACTCCTGAACAGATGATTCTCCAAGCTGCCTCGTGGCATAAACTCGTAAACGAGAAGCCTATGCTCGTCCTCCAAGCAATAACCAACCAATTTCACCAGATTCGGATGGTAAAGCTGTCCTAGATAGTTGATTTCAGTCTGGATTTCAGTAGACAATCAATCAATTAATCAAAGGGTTAGAAAAAGTTCACATTTTGACACTAAATTGAATGTTCTTGCAACAAAAACAGACACTCACCAACCATTCCTTGTGACCTTGAAGGCCGTCTTGGTTCAGTCTCTTGACAGCAATGACCATTCCGTCCCGGGCTTGGCAGCCTTGAACGTGGTCTCATCGACCCAGCCCTTGAAGACACACCGAAACCACCTCCCCAAGCACACTGTCGGGCCGGAAGTTCCTGGTGGCCGTCCTGAGGTCGTTGAAGCTGAAGATCTTCAGATTCGAAAACTCCAGAATGTCGCCCTCGCCATGAGGGGTCACTGGAAGGGGGAAAGACGAGCGCCTGCTGCTCGTCTCTTCCATCTCTAGGAGTACTTAGCCCTGCACCCATTATGTTTGATCAAATATATACTCAATTGAATTGAAGTAACAAAACATATTTTTCACTTGAAAATCATCAAATTGATCAAGAAAAAGCCAACATTTTGCATAATTTTAGATAAATAAACATTCTCCACAACCAAACAGTAAACCAAAATCCTATAATTTCTCCTAAACATACCATAATTGAAGTGATCTAGCTCAAGATTCAATCTTTACCAATACCATTGAAGTGTTCTAGCTCAAGATTCAATTTTAACAACATATCTTCCACAAAAACAGCCAAAATTAAGAGGGAGTATGTTTAACCATGGCAAAAATGCAAGAAACAAAAAACCTCAAAACCCCAGAAAAAAAATCCATCTTGAACAAAATCATCACATGAACTGAAATAAGAGAACTAATCTCACCAATTTCTTCAAAATTTCAACTCAAAATCAAAGCAGCAGTCATAATCACTTCAAGCAACATCCATCAATTTCATGAGAGAGAAAGAGAGAGAGGGAACTAACCATCTCGGCGAGGACTATCAGCCCTTATTCTAACACTGAAGCAAGAACCCATTTTTTCAGACAAACTCAGGAATCTTGCTGTCTGAAAACTGATCTAAAATGGGAGCACAAAATCTTTTCTTAAAGGGCTGTTAGTTTAGAAAGTTCCAAACTTGAAGCCCGAAAGTGTGAAAAGCGATTACTTTTCATAAACAAATGAGAGGGAAAAATATGTTTATCTATTCATCATCATGTTGTGTAGGTTGAATTCCTCTACGTGTAGTCGGTTTGGCATCACGAGAATCTAATATATAGCTCTCTTTATTTAATTTCTTGGGGAAATTTTAGCAGACTTTTCTCACCAATCCCCAATTATTTCAGCAACCTCGTCAACTTGTCTACACTAGAACAAATTTAATTTTATAATTGAAAAATAAGGTGATTCTAGAAATGTGCTCACAATGCATTTATGAATAGTGTGTGTAAAGCTAGGAATTAATGCTCCTCATCTCAACTTTGAGAAATGGATTGAGAGTGTAATGAGTTTCTATAAATATACAATTCATTTATGAGGTTAATTAGTGTATATAAATTTAATGAATCAATACTGTTTCTTATCAGCTCTATGAAATGGATTGAAGGTGTAACGAGTTGGGGTGAGTTAAATATCGAAAATTAAGTATTTGATCAGAATTAAATTGAATTTTAAAAATTTGATTTTTTTTTGGAATTCGATATAGTTATATTAATTGATTCATAGTATTAAATATTTTTATGTAATATGGAGTTTCAATTTTTTCATTTTTAAAATATATTTGTGCTATTTAAATTTTTGATTCGGATCATAGTCTGATTTTGTTCTACAAGTTGATTTATTTTATGATTCAGTTCAATTTAATTTCAAAACAATGGCTTTTCAGTTCAATTTGGATAAGAAAACAAATCTAAAATCGAATAGTCACTCATGAAATAAATATATGAATATAGTTGTAAAATATAAATTAAATTTAATGTATAATCTATAGAGTGAAATTTGAGACTTAGTTTCTAGAAATAGTAAAAAGTAGATTTAGTTCTTAAGGTTGGACCAACTATAATGATACTATTAGAACTTTTTAGTTGAGATATGGAAGTACTTTTTAATAAAGCGTCATCAATATCACGAATATTATTAGTGACATGTAAGTAATTATAAATGACTAATTTAACTTTGTTAAATCATAATTCACCAATTCGAACCACCTAACTTAAGACTTATAGGAGTTTTTTTTTTATGTGTTGATGTGGACATTCTTTATTACTACTAATATACATTCTATTTTTTATTTTCGATCAAATTTCAAAACATATTTCAGTAAATTATCCAAAAGAAATAAGACTCATCAACATATTTTATTTTTTTAATAAGAGTAATTCGAGATCATTGTTGTTTGTATTTATTCACGTTTTAGTGCAATAGCCCTATGATAATGGAAAGGACAAATGTTTAATTGCGAAATAAGCAATAGCCATTTGGTTGGCCCTACTTTTAGGCTGCGGATTGGATCACTATTATTCAGTCAACGAGTTCACATTTAAAATTTGTTAAATAAGCAATAAGAAATGGTTGCAATTATAATTTGTTTAACTAAAGGCTGCCCAAAGGTTTTTTTTGTCATATGGGAATTTATTTAGGAAAATTATTTTTAACTCGATCTATAATATCTTTTCTCTAAGTTATCAAATTAATATTTTCAATTTATTATTTGATCTTTTGTGTTAATACTTCACTTCGTTAATTTTACAATTGACCTGGACTATCGAAAATCAGAACAATTTTGGAAAAATTATACTACTAGAACACTAATTTTACCTTATGTAATTTAATATTTGAAAAACAATTTGTCGAAATTTAATGTATTTATCTAGTCAACTAATCATGGAACATAATATAAGTGTCATCTTTGAAGTGCAGAACGAAAAATGTATCACAAAAATACAATGAATCACAAAAATGAAATTATGAAAGTAGGCTAGCTTCTTCATTATTGGAAAATAAAATACTGTTCCATTATTGATATATCTAAATTATGTTCTACTCAGAGAAGAGTGCTGATTATAATTGAATTGGGAATACTTTTGTTAAAATGTGGGACCAAATTCGGTGGATTTCCACTGAAGAAGAATATTGCAATCTGACTGGTATTTATCCATATCATTATAATCACAAAAAAGAAAAAAGTGCCATAGACAAATCTGTTAGATATTTATCAAGGTAAGACTGAATAAATAAATTTAAAAAGACATTAAGCTATTCAATGGAACCGACCCTTGAATTTGTTAGATTACAATTTGTCAATCATAACAAAGATATTAAATTCGACCAAAACGTAGGTCTTGCTTCCTTCCCCAAGTTAGTTCTCCCCTAAGTCCATCATTCATTAAATTGATGAGAAAAAGAGTGGTTAATTTTAAACTACTATTATCTAAAATTAATGTGCGAGTCGAAATGGAATTGATTCATAATAAACATATTGTTACAAAGTTATGTTCCTCTTATTAGACATGATAATCTTAGCTTAGTAGTTAAGATATTTTACACTAGTCGATTCACGGAACATAACTAGGTGGATATGACGTAGTGAACTAGGTCGTTAGTCGGTGTTTGAGACAAAAATGATGTGGCAATGATGGCAGACAAAGAATGGAAATGAATCCCTACTCTAAAGGATTAGAGCATTTTAGCAGCGTGTGATCGGCTATCATTCGATAATCCAAAGATCGACTTTAATGGAGTTTTCTAGCTCTAAGGATAGATAATGATTTTAGTTGATCTCAGTCGTTGTTTATACTGACATGGATACAATTATTAAAACATAATTATTAAAAGGTAAAAATTAGGCTTAATATCTAAATTCATGTGGACAAATCATGCTTTGCTAAAAGAGAGGTTTGAAAAGGAGAAGGAAAGCACCATTAAAGTGAAAAAACGGATCTTCAAAGTGAATATTTGGACTCGTGAAAATACTGCGCCCACCCTTCTCTTATCTAAGTTTGGTGGGGGTTGAATTGCCAATTTATTATTTTAATATTAGTAGTAAAAAAGTACTACTATGAAAGTAGCTTAGAATCCATGACAGGTTAGAAAACTCCGTTAATACGGGTTTTAATTGGGCCTCTAGAGCAGAGGTATATTCTTGTTCTTCGTCTGATTCATTATGCTAAGCAAACAACCTTTTCTATTGTGTTAGGAGTACTTGCTATGGGCGATGATCTTCTTTATTATCTCAAATTTTTATTCGCTCTCGTTGTTTTAGATTGACTTATGTTAGATTTTCACACATTTTTCGTTTATTGCTAGCGATTTTGTTGTGTTAGATTTCATTCGACATTTATTGCCAGCGACGTTGACCTTTTTTATTGTGATAAATTTTACCGGACTACCCGACATGTGAAGATGAGACCAACGGTCATATAGATGTTTCATCCCAAATCAATTAATCAATTAGTGATAGAAGGATAGATAAAGTTAATCTCATTTTAATTTCACATTTTTAATGGAGTATGAAACAACTCACTCGTAGAGATCTCAACATACACCTCCCCAATGCAAACATTTATGCTCATTTTATGATTTTGTCTTATCTTTATCTTTTGAATTTTTGCGATCTGAACATTTCAACTTCGGATCACATTGGTTTTACACTAACAATTTCGTCAAGTTTTAAATGGTTTTAATATGATTTTGACCGATTTTGATGGTTTTAACAATCCATTCGTTAAACCGCTTAAAAATTGATGGAATTGTTAGTGTATGACCAATTATGATCCAAGTGAAATATTCAGGGATGCAAAATTCAAAAGATAAAGATAAGCTAAAATCATAAATGACTATATTCAGAACCGCATTTCACCCTTAAATCAAAATTCCCTAAAAATATCTTGAAATCCAAAAAATCTAAGCAGTATCTTCTGGATTGGGATGGACACGAGTGTAAGGTGGTGCGTTGAATACTTTTCATTCCTTTCCTTCGCAATTGTCACTCGTTTCTTCTTGTGAGGCAATAAATGCGATGGCAAATTATCTATAGTCATATCTTGTTACTCGATTAATATGAGGATGACATTGCTCAAACAGTCACTAGTCACATGGTCTTGGTACATGCACTTCTTCCAGCAACCAACATCGACTAACCACTCTCCATTTTTAAAGACGACTTTGTGGTCCCTCAGCAGAAGTCAATGCTCGAACCAACATTGATTCTGGATATAATAAGAAGGAATGATGTCTGGTTTAACGTAATCCAAGCAATTTTGTCAAACACCAGAAATATATAGTATGATCTCGTATTGGGACCATGATTCTCCCGCAATATTTAGCTACATTACGACAAGTTCATAACGATCACTAGTTTTCAAGCCCGATCACATCAAGTTAAAAGAAGATTCGACGGATCTATAGTCAAGATGGGTTTTTCCCTATAAAGCCAAAAGGACTAAAACCGCTCAAGCAGGTTGTACGACAAAATAAACTAAGCCAAGAAAGACAACTAGCAAACCGAATCACGAGAAAACGCCTCTCAAGAAACACAGAACATAAAATTCTAGACAGTTACCTCCATAGATGATCCTGGTTGAAGCAGCAACATCAGCATTCACATTGGCTTTAAGCCATTTCCTCAGCTCAACATGTACCTACAGCAAGATATGTTTGAGTGGCGTTAGACGTCTTCATGTCATTCGACTTCTACAAATGGAAACCATGATCTTGTAAGACTTACTTCTTGAGCCTGAGCAGGAGAGGCAACCTTTCCGGTTCCAATAGCCCATACAGGTTCATAAGCCAAGACAACATTTGTCCAATCAGAAATTACCTGCAATGGCCTTAGTCTGTGCAGCCACAACATCCACAGTTGTTCCGGCTTCTCTCTGTTCAAGTGTCTCACCGATACAGGCAATTACCTTCAAACCTTTCGAAAGTGCATACGCAACTTTATCTCCAACAAACTGGAATCACAGTAAATTACAAGATTAAATTATATGATGAAAAATCTAATACAAACTAACAAAAGTACATAGAATTTGAAGAAAGTTCATTAGAAATATTACCTCACTTGATTCATTCAACAAAGCT
>NW_025952750.1:0-1000 GCF_023119035.1 Salvia hispanica | reverse complement strand
TTCTCTCTCCTCAAAATCATCTCAAATATTTAAATTTACGTAACTCTCTCAATTTAAATTATTTTTTCGCAAAAAATATATCAAATTAAAGATAATTTAATAAGGATTCCAACGAGATCTCAATTGCATATGTTCCGACGATGTTCGGGTGATGAAATTTGATAAATTATATTTCAATTTTCGTACACGTTGATAAGCAGCTATTTTCAACAAATGCCACAAAAAATCTCAATATATTGTAGGCAAAATCTCAATATTATGCATGCCCAATCTCAATAAAAATGTGTTGATATTCCAATGTCATATTGTTGATATTTGTAATACACAATGTTGATATAAAAAAACACTCACGAAAATTATCATATGATAACATAATGACGATATTACCCTTTTGTTGATATTTTGTCTACTATTTATTGAGATTTTGTGAGCTTTAATCTCATCCACTCATTTTAAAATCCAAAGGTAGAGATTTAGTCTTGATTTTGAATTAGGGTGCTAAAAGCATTAGAATAGGACCCCACACTGTGACTATTGTTTAGAGTAAATGTAAGAAATTTGGATTTTAGGCAAATGATAATTGAATTGAAATGCTTCAAAAGGCAAATAAGACAATTTGATTTCCGAGCCTTTAGTTTAGCTTTTGATATAGGCTTCACGTATATGTAACTGTTTTTCAATTTACAAAGAAGTGACTCGTTGTTAATTGTAACTCATGAGTTTTAACATTGGCCACTTGCATTTATTTTAATTTATTAATAATTAAGCTAGATTCCCACCTATGTCCCAGCGTGTTTAACTCGTTTTGAATTATAGTTTATTGTAGTATAATAGATTAATAGTAGCATAATTATTTTTTTGGCAATGCATGTTACATCCATTAATGAGTTCTAATACTCTTTGCTTTATGTACTACAACATGGACTTACTCAAATCGATTATTTTATGTTTTATCTTTAAAGGCATGTCGTGGTGGATTTATCTATTAATTTAACTAACT
>NW_025952749.1:0-5000 GCF_023119035.1 Salvia hispanica | reverse complement strand
ACAGTTTGTGATAAACATCAAACTTCCTATAACCTTTGCATACTCTTCTTGAGCAACAGGCTCACCCATATTCTTGCTTAGATGGACATTGAGCTCCAAAGGAGTCTTTGCTGGCTTACAATCAAACGAGTTGAATTTCTTAAGCATTTTCTCAACATAATGAGATTGCGTTAAGGCAATTCCCTCATTAGTCCTCAAAATTTTGATTCCGAGAATCACATCAGCTAGACCCATATCTTTCATATCGAAATTTCTTTTCAACATGTTTTTTGTCTCGTTAATAATGGCACTATTGCTGCCCATTATCAACATATCATCAACATAAAGACACACAATAACAAACCCGTTATCTGTGTTCTTAATGTAAACACACTTATCACACTCGTTGATAGTGAATCCATTTGTCAACATCACATTGTCAAACTTCAAGTGCCATTGCAACGGCGCTTGCTTCAATCCATAAAGAGACTTTACCAATTTGCATACCTTGCGTTCTTGCCCGGGCACAACAAACCCTTCAGGTTGCTCCATGTATATCTCTTCTTCCAAATCACCATTCAGAAATGCAGTTTTCACATCCATTTGGTGAATCTCAAGATTGTGCAACGCAGCAATCGCAAGAAGCACCCGGATGGAAGCTATTCTCGTAACAGGTGAGTAAGTATCAAAGAAGTCATGCCCTTCTTTCTGCTTGAAGCCTTTCACCACTAGGCGAGCTTTGTACTTATCTACAGTACCATCGGGTTTATATTTCTTTTTCAGAATCCACTTGCATCCTAAGGCCTTACAACCTTCCGGCAAGTCTACTAACACCCATGTGTTATTTAGCATGATGGATTCCATTTCACTGTTGATAGCTTCTAGCCACCACACTGCGTCTGGGCCAGACAATGCTTCTGATAGTGACTTTGGTTCACCATCCAACATAAAAGTTATGAAGTCTGGACCAAAAGTCTTAGCAACTCTAACTCTTTTACCACGTCTTGGTTCTACATCCTCGGGACTTGTCCTCGTCACTTTTGGAGAATTAGAACTAGTGGTTTCATCCATCATTCTTTCACTAGAATGATCATCTTGCTTCTTGCAAGGAAACACATTCTCAAAGAATACAACATTCCTTGACTCAATTATTGTTCCTTCAGCTACATCAGGTATAGCTGACTTATGAACTAAGAAGCGACATGCGCTACTGTTCAATGCATATCCAATAAAGATACAATCGACTGTTTTAGGGCCAATTGCAACTTGTTTTGGAGGCGGCACTTGTACCTTTGCTAAACACCCCCACACTTTGAGGTATGTATATGAAGGTTTCTTTCCCTTCCACAATTCATAAGGAGTCACATCCCTATTTTTGAGTGGAATCTTATTTAAGATGTAATTTGCGGTTAGCAAAGCTTCCCCCCACATGTTCTGGGGTAAACCTGAATTAATCAACAGAGCATTCATCATCTCTTTCAGTGTTCGATTTTTGCGTTCAGCAACACCATTCGACTGAGGAGAATATGGAGCCGTGGTTTGGTGAATTATACCACTTGCATGACATAATTCTGCAAACGGCGCCACATATTCACCACCTCTATCACTTCGAACACACTTAATTCGACAATTAAGTTGATTTTCGGCTTCATTTTTGAAGTCTTTAAACGCTTCAATTGCCTCATCTTTACTTCTTAATAAGTAAATATAACAATACCTTGTGCAATCATCAATGAATGTGATGAAATACTTTTTACCACCTCTAGTTTGCACAAATTTTAAATCACATATATCTGTATGGATCAACTCTAGAGGTTTGGTGCTCCGTTCTACCGAGCGGAACGGCAGCTTGGTCATTTTTGCTTCAACACAGACTTCACATTTCTTTTGTGAATTAAACTCATCAACTTTTAGTAAATCAAGATTTACTAATCTTTTTATAGCATTTAGATTCACATGTCCTAATCTACAATGCCATAAATCGGCGCACTCAAGCAAGTAAGACGAAGAAGCATTCTTATTATCATTCACTTGATTCGGTACACGGCCAGTGGCCATTACATTAAGTTTGAACAAGCCATTGGAAAGATAACCTTTTCCAAGGAAAGTACCAAACTTGGATAACATAAACTTGTCAGAATCAAACACTAGCTTAAAGCCATGACTAACAAGCAAACTACCAGAAACAAGATTTTTGCGGATGTCTGGGACATGCAGCACATCCTTCAGCTTCAGCTCACGACCAGATGTCATTAAGAGCTTCACTTCTCCCATCCCAACGACTTCAGACGAGTCTTGGTTTCCCATGTGGAGCTTCTTCCCTTCTACTTGCTTGTAGGTCGAAAATTGGCTACGATCAGAGCACACATGCACAGTAGCTCCGGTGTCAACAAACCAAGCCTTCGGATTGTCAACATGGTTCACTTCAGAAACCACAGCAGCCAAGTCATCATCGTTGAAGTCTCTCTCGACCATGTTAGCACTCTTCTTGAATTTCATCCTTTTAGGCTTTCGGCAGTCCTTCGCCATGTGGCCCGGCTTATCACAGTTGAAGCAGTTGCCTTCAAACTTTCGGACAGCAGCTACCTTCCCCTTGCCCTTGTCATTTTCCCTTGGGCGGGGACGCTTGGAAGATCCTCCCTTCTCCATCAGATTTGCCTTGGCATGTTCAGGCCCTCCTGACTTCTGATGGTACCGCCTATTATCCTCTTCTACACGAAGACGGACAATCAGGTCTTCTGGCTTCATCTCCTTTCTCTTGTGCTTTAGATAGTTCTTGAAATCTGTCCAGCACGGAGGAAGCTTCTCGATCATTGATGCAACAACAAACTGGTCTGGCAAGGCCATCCCTTCAGCGTGGACATCATGGATAATGATTTGCAATTCTTCAGCTTGCTCTACCACAGAGCGAGAGTCCACCATCATGTAGTCCAGAAATTTTGCGACTACAAATTTCTTTGTACCGGCGTCCTCGACGCGATACTTCTTGTCAAGAGCCTCCCACAAAGCTTTGGAGGTCTTAGCCCCGGCAAAGATGGAATAGAGACTATCCCCCAAGCCGTTCAAGATATAGTTCTTGCACAAGAAATCTCCTTGATGCCAAACATCATAGGCAGCCCGGACATTAAAGTCCGTCTCCTCCTCCGGTACAGTTGGAGCATCCTCCTTGAGGAAATTAGCAACACCCAACGTAGTTAGGTAAAACAACATCTTTTGTTGCCAACGCTTGAAATCCAAGCCCTTGAATTTTTCAGGCTTGTCAGCTTGAGCCATGACCCTTGAGGTCGAAACAGGTGCCATCGTTGAGGTGTTAGCGGATGCAGAAGACGATCCAATGTTGTTGTTTCCGTTCCCTCCAGCTTCGGTCGACATGATTTCGGCAAGAGTACACTATCTCGTCTTGCGATTGTTGGAAATAGTGTAGCCTTTACACGGGCAACTCTTGCTATTACAAAAGAACCAAAAACTAGAAGGTAAATAAAACAAAAGAAATACAATAAAAGAACAAGATGCAAACTATTGTCTTCTTCAAGTCGAGTCGAGGTAACCCTCTCTCCGCAAGACGAGATACGCCCCGGCTAGTGCTCACGGATTGGCGCAACGTCCCCAAAGATGAAACGACTTTCCTCCTACCGAGTTGAAGCACCTCAAACTCGTAGGCTCCGGCGAACTTGAATTGGAGGCGAGAACCGAGCAATGTAGTGCTCCTAAGATGCGAACTAGAATGCTTGAGCTTAGAGAGAAGAGAGAATGATTGTTGGTGTGTTCTCATCTCTCAAATCCACACCTATTTATAGGATAGGGTATGTTACTAGTAAAGGATATTTGGAGAATGGATTGATAACCTGTTGAAAAGAAGCATGGAAATGTTCAAATATTTACTATATCACTAACATCAAAACATGCCTAATGGTGAGGTGAAGAAGCGTGTTACCGTTGTCCACAAAGCTATTTTGTAGCTGAGTTTGTGCTGGGGTAGATTCAAAGTGATCTGTGTAACGCCCCGAACTCTTTAAGATGGGGATGCTACTAAAATACTAAAATTCTAATAATAAATTGGTTACTTTTATTTTAAAGACTTAAAACGTTTAATATGTGAATAAAAAAATGAAACAATTTAACGAATTGAAAAGAGAAAACATCATTTACATTTTACTTTAGAACAACTAATTAATCTTCTATTTTTAAACATAAAACCAAAACAAACCATCTTATAAAAGCTGTCAAACTTATTACTCATATGACCTACTGAAATCATATTGGTGGAAGTTCTCACAAAGAAACTGAATCACAGAGATAACGATTTGACCAAAGTCATTGAGAAAAGAGGCAAAATTCTAGATTGAAATTCGAAACTGTGGAAAAAAGGCTGGGTTGATCAAAAGATAAGTGCAAACTCATCAGAAAAGATAAATGTCAACCACTATGTTTCCAATAATAACATAAGAACAGATACTTAAGAAACTTGATAGTTCTTAAGAATAAAATCTGGGCATCTATTGTAACGCCCCACTTTTTCAAACCCTAATTTTTGGGTTATAAAATTTTTGCATTAAATGCCTTAAATGCTATGATATGTGAATTATTTGATGAGTAATTAATTGCATAGTGTCTTTGTGACCTAATTGCGTATGAGAATTGAGATTGAGTTGAATAGTCAACTTGTTGAAATGTTGACGTGGCTATTGAATAGTCAAAGATGGGAAAAATATGACGTGGCCGTTGAAAGGTCAATGCGTTGAGAAAAAGAAGAGAAAGTGAAGAAATGATTGATTGGGTGTGAATATTTGATGCGGAGAAATATAATTGTGGGTGAATTATTTTCCTAAGGGATGAGTGAGAATTAAATAGGAGCATTATTTAAATGTGTGGAATTTTCGGCCATTATTGTTATTTGGAGAAGAAATCCTATTTTTCTTGGATTTAATTATTTGTTTGGGAGAATTATCCAAATTAAATCCAAAGTCCAATTATTCCTAATTATTTCATAATTTTCGGCCCCCATGAATTATTCTTCATGA
>NW_025952748.1:0-12000 GCF_023119035.1 Salvia hispanica | reverse complement strand
TAATGCTACCTTATTCTTTTGTTCAAAGGGAAGAATATTCCTGCCAAAGAAGGATCCCGAGCTCCCGGCAGCTACATCGTCCGGATCGTTGAATTCTCCGTCCGCTGTTCTAAAAGGAACAACGGACGGATCGAACGTGGGTTGCACCGCGTGTTTGGGGCCGACGTCAGCAGGTTGTAGTTTTCGTGAAGACGTCGTCGGAGAGCTAGGTATAGCAACCCTAGAAAAACCGGAAGCCTATGCCATGGAACTCCCGATGTATCGACACGATGAACAATCTGCAAATCTCATTTAAAGAAAGTATAGATATTTACTTTAAGTGATATGATAGATCGATAAAACATGGCAATGAGCGTGTGAATGATTGTATTGTAAGTTTTATGTCTCACATATGTGACATGTGATAGAATCCTAAATAGAATTGGATATTTAATATAATACATTAACTTGGTATACGACACATTTTTCCCTAATTAATTATTGTTATTGGGACGTTTCCTAATCATGTGATTAATTAGTCAATTAATGGTAATTCACAATATGATTCCTATGACTAACAAGGAAATTGAGGTTATATATAATTGTATATGGCCGATTGTTAGTTGACTAATATATAGTCACTGATTTGGGAATAATATATTTCCTATCATATATTAAGGAAAGGAATATATAAGTAAGGAATAATGTTTGTGATTTACGTGAGACTTGAGAATCAAGTTTATGATTATGAATAAATTATTTTGGGCCTCTTTGATGGAAAGGGCTTTTAGGGTTTGATAATTAGGGTTTGTCCTCTCTCTGCCTATAAATACAAGTGTGGTGATCCCATCAAAACACACACATTAAGAGAACACATAAACGAGGGAAAGAGAGAGAAACAAATCCTTGGAGTTGGAGTTGCGCTACTACACCAAAGAAAGTCCGAGGAAGTTCTCCGTCTTCCCCAATCGCTTCCGCTATGGATCATAAAGGTAAGTTTTCGATCCATTATGTTTATGGTTTTACGTGAAATACATGATGTTCGAAGATCTTGCTTTATTTATATTCAATTATGTATTCTTGAATATATGATGATAAAATTATGTCCAACATGTGGTATCAGAGCATGGTTGAGAACTCATGTATTTTCGTATTATTGAAAAACCATAATTTTTGTTTTTTCAATTTGAATAAACTATTGATGAATTGAGAATTATGTATTCTTGTATATTTGGTTTCGGTAATTAAATCTCTTTCGACATTTAATGGATTATGATTTCAAATAAAGTTGATTCCTTTCATGTATTACGTGTTTAATGAATTCGCATGACTAATCTAATAACTATATTTTGATTGGCTGTCTCAATGAAATAATTGTTTCCACATGAACCGAGAGAAAACATATGATGGAATCGGTAATTTAGTTTATTTAATTTTGTTCGCATATGTATGTGAATTGTACTGTTTAATTAGTGTATCAATTAAAGATTGCTTATTTTGTATGATTATATGTGAAAAATATATATGGTGAATTCACGTGTGTTTGTATATATAACACATTATGCATATCGTTTATTTTAACTTGATGAATTGAGATTTTAATTAAATGTTTTATGATTATGAATCTATCGAGACGGTGGAATGAATGATTACATAATTCAATTCTCATTTTAACATGTATTTTGATTATATTATGTTTATTTTGCAATCACCAAAGTGAGGCAAAATAAGAAGAGTCTATAATCAAACTCATATTAAAATTTGTTTAAGCAATTAATCTCTATACATTCTTGATTATATTATGTTTATTTTACAATCACCAAAGTGAGGTAAAATAATAGTTTATAATCAAATTAAGTGAAAATCTGCTTAAGCAATTAATCGCTATACATTCTTGATTATATTATATTTATTTTGCAATCACCAAAGTGAGGTAAAATGAGAAGAGTTTATAATCAAGTTAATATGAAAATCTATGTATGCAATTAATCATCATGCTTGTTGTGGCTATTCATTATCTAAATAGTTTGTTTGTTATAAGGTCTAGATTCCCAAAGGAAATAGTCTTTGTGACATAATAAACACTAATGGAGTTAATAATTTAAATTGGTGTCGATTACCCAAAGGTAACGCCAATTTATTATTACTCAATTATTGAACTAAGATGTGGATATTAAAAGCATGATTTTTGTTATTGTATGAAGACTACCCAAAGGAGTTTTCATAATTGCCTCATGATATGGGTTTTCAAATAAATGTTCGTGTTACTATTCAAAGCTTTTATATGTGAGCATTCAAATCTTAATTGCTCCTATAATGTAAAAACATATATTTTTTGCTACTAGTATGTTTACCTCAAACATTCCCCAATTTATTGGAACTAACTTCTTTGAATGGAAAGAGAAACTTAAGTTCACTCTTGAAGTAATGGACTTGGACCTAACACTGTTGAATGATAAACCAATTATTTTATGATCAAAGTAGTTGGCTGATTACCCATAATGCTAGGGAAAAATCTAACAGGACTAAGTTTACAGTTGACATTGCAAAAGAATATTTGCAGAATGTTGAAGATCGCTTCACAACTGCATATAAAGTCTATTGCAGGAAAACTTATGAAGGATCTCATGAGCACGCAATATAATGGTTCTCGGACTATGTACGAGCATGTGATGGACATAATAATATCTCTTCTGAGCTGAAGTTAGGATTATAAGTGAATGAGAATTTCCTTGTCCAATTGACCCTAATTTCCTTACCTCCTCAATCTGGACCATTCCAAATTGATTCACTATAAAAGATTAGTGGACTCTTAAAGAATTGGGAAACGTATTGGTCTAGGAGGAGCATAAGATGAAGAAGTATGGAATGAGTGCATCTCATGCTCACACTGCAACTGAAGGAGCATCTAAAGGATAATATTCATTCGAATTTATCATTCTTATGGCATAAAGGAACTGGATCATATTTCTAGTGAAAGAATTGAGAGGCTTATAAAGGATAATATTCATTCGAATCTATACTTTACAAGCATTACAGTTTGTGTGGATTGTATTAAATGAACAAACCAAACACAATACTAAAAATGCCACAAGAAGCAATGAGCTCCTTAAATTATATATACAAATATTTGCGGACCTTTGATGTCTCGACTTTTGGTGGATAAAAATATTTTATCACCTTTATTGACGATTTTTTCGCGTTATGGATTTATTTATTGCAAGAAAAATCTCAGGCACAGTTGAACATTTTATGACTGAGGTTGAAAGGCAATTAAATAGAAAGGTGAAAATTATTCGATCTAGAGGTGGTGAATTTTATGGTCGTACCACTAAAATAAGTCAATTACATGGACCTTTTGTCAAATACTTAGAAAAGCATGGCATTTATGCTTAATATACTATACCAAGTATGCCTCAGCAGAATGATGTTGCTAAGAGACGAAACCGAATTCTCATGGAAATGATTAGAAGTATGTTAATTCTACCTTACCTATATCGTTGTGAATTTATGCTCTTAGAACCGCTATTTATGTATTAAACCGGGTTTCTAGTAAGGTTGTACCAAAGACTCTCTTATGAACTTTGGACACATAGAAAAACCTAGTTGCAGCACCTTCATGTTTGGGGCTGTCCAACGGAAACTAGAGTATACTCTTCGCAAGAAATGAAATTGGATTTTAGACAGTTAGTGGTTACTTTATAGGTTACTAGATAAATCCAAAGGGTAAAGGTTTTATTATCCTAATG
This sequence comes from Salvia hispanica, assembly GCF_023119035.1. NCBI lineage: Eukaryota > Viridiplantae > Streptophyta > Magnoliopsida > Lamiales > Lamiaceae > Salvia > Salvia hispanica. The sequence goes on along the minus strand of NW_025952748.1, from coordinate 8,272 downwards.
ATAACATGAGAATTATGGAAACTGGAAATATATGATTCTTTGAGAATGGTGAGATCAGTGGGAGTTTTAACACTCATAATGCGGTCATTAGTGAAATAAGGGTAGATTTTCCTCTTCCCTCATTTCCTTAAGAATTAAGTGTGCCAAATATTGTTGAATAGCCTAACAATATTGAACATTTGAATGACTAATGATGATGCCAAGTTCATTGAACATAGGTGTGGAAGAAGCATCTCTAGAAGTGTCATTAATGTTTTCTTAATGAGAACGAATGTGGTCATTTCTGATGACTATGTGGCATATCTCCAAGAATCCGAATGTGATATATGAATACGTAATGATCCAGTTTCATATTCACTAGCCATTAAGTGTAATAATTCTAATAAATGGATTGATGCATGATGAAAGAGTTAAAATCTATGGATTATAATAGAGTCTGGGACCTTGTCGAATTACCTGATAGACAAAAGTATATTGGGTGTAAATGGGTCTTCAAGACCAAATTCGACATAAATGGTTTAATCGAACGATTTAAAGCCAGACTTGTTACCAAAGGTTATACTCATAAAAGATAGCATTGATTATAAAGAGACTTTCTCTCAAGTATCAAAGAAGGACTCACTTAGAATCATTTTGGCACTTGTAGCCCATTTCGACTTGGAACTACATCAAATGGATGTGAAAAATTGCTTTTCTAAATGGTGATTTGTAAGAAGAAGTCTACATGAAACAACTTGAAGACTTCATTAAGAAATGGAATGAAAATTTTTAGTCTGCAAACTTAAGACATCAATTTATGGACTGAAACAAGCTTCTCGACAATGGTATTTTAAATTCCATGACACTATTACTGCTTTTGGTTTTAAAGAAAACACTGTTGATCGGTGTATATGAAAGGAAATGGGCTAGAATTAGATTAATATGGATTAATTAATTATAGTTGGGCTATAATTATATTAGTCCATAAGCCCAACAATCATGAAACCCTAGTGACTCTTCATCTATATAATGGTTATTTATTCTCCATAGTGGAGGATGAGAAATAGGGTAACATTAGAGAGAAAATACGTAAAGCTTTGTAGAGAGAATTCCTAGCATTTTTCTACGGAGCAATTGTACCGGGATAGTTCCTGCATCGGATTGGATTGCACGTGGACCTCGATAGTAGTGGATTCAACTTGCAGGATTCAATCGCAGAAGAAAACAACACAACAAGTAAGATTTAGTTCCGTTGTGTTTTACATGCTCAACTTGCAATATAATTATGAATCTAGATCTGTTATTCTTGTATGCAATTTCCGCTGCGCTCATTAGATGAATACAAGAATTCCCAACAGTGGTATCAGAGCCCAGGGCTTGATTCATAATTTGTTTTGTACTCTAATTAGTTCGTGGAATAATTTTGGAAATTAAAATCATATGTAATTGGGTATACTTTGGAATCTGATTCCAAATCTTTACGAGAAAGGTTAATGCTTTCGAAAATTGATTTTGAACAGCTCTCTCCGCCTCTCTGGAATTTGTGGAAATTGGATTACGCATATGTTTTGAATATCGAAATTAGATTTCATTTTTCTAAAAGTTCAGCAAAAGTTCCATTGTCTTTTGGAAATTCTTTACAACAATTTCGAAACTTCCTGCAATCGAAAGAAATTTTGAACTGTGGATTTTGAAAAATTGGGTTTAGTTATTCAAATTGCTAACTTGTTTCTTAAACTGTTTTAAAGAACTGACTTTGAAAATTTCAAAACTATCTACCGGTTGCCTCCGTTGCGGTGTGCTGCCGGAGGAGGTGCATAAATGGAGGGAGCACGAGGCTAGGCTTTTGTTCTGATCAGTGTCATGTTCTCATTATTGATGAAAATCAGACCGCGATTCTCCTCTTCTTTGTCTCTCCTTTACCGGAGACGGCGGCTGTGTTGTCAAACAGTTCAAGAGAATTGGTCACAATTCTTCTTTGCTTCTCTATCATCGGCGTCACCTTGGAGGCGACGGCTGATTTCTGCTTTGGAGAAACAGTAGTTCCGATTCAATCTTTCATGGTGAGGAACCGAAGCGGTGGTACCTAATAATTTTGGAGAATTAATGGTGCAGAGTAATGGCTGGGTTACGTTAATTTTGGAAATTGAAATTCAAAATGTCTGACTTGATAAATTCCCAATTACATCACTTGATTTGATCAATAAATTATTAATCACACAAATTGTTTCAATAATTGGGACGTGTTTTAGCAATTGTTGTGTTATTGGATGCATTGGTCCATACTGATCACTATGTCATTATTTTGGAACTAATAATAGTGATAAATCCCAATATAATGATTAGATTCATTATTTATTGAAATAATAATAGCATATTTTTCTATTAATTCGAGAATAGATCTGTTACTATATTAACAATGTCTGATATATATTTTTTGGAAATAATATATAATATTGATTTGGAATTAATATTGCATATTGAATATTTAATATATTAATTTAGAATTAATATGAATTGTTAGTCCACGTCTAATTTGTAATGAAATATTAATTGGATTAATAAATTTATTTGTTGAGCATTATTTGATATCCTATGTGATAAGCATGCTATTTGATTTATGCTTATTTATTTTAACTATAGTAGTTAGAGACCGTTTTATTGTCTGGGTAGGCGGCGCCCAGTATGTGTAGTCCGTGTTATACTATGTCTGGGTAGGCGGCGCCCAGTATTTGTAGTCCGTGTTATACTATGTCTGGGTAGGCGGTGCCCAGTAATTGTTTGAAATTTAATATTGGATATTATATTCACATAACTAGTATCACACTTTTTCCCCATAAAATATAAGTCTTGTTTTGAAACAAACGCGTCGTCCATCATAATTGTCTGATGTTCCTAGCCTTTTCGACCACGAGTTTTATGCCCTCGCGTTTACTCTAAATCCACAAGGTTTAGGCTCATTCATAGATGCATGGTTGGCATCGTGTGATGGGGTTGACTTGCTTAAATTATTTTGTGTAGCCCTCGCAACCAAAATAATTTATGGACGTATATTAATTAGATTAATAAACCAAGAATTGTAAAATTGTTGTTACAATTGGCTTGGAGGCCTACCTAGTGATATTATTGTAGTCATCAGCCCTCGCAGAGGCTACAACTATATAGACTTGGATCTTGGACCACTAAAATTTATATTTGATATAAATTCGTATTTTATGTTTGGGGGCATAATATATGTTAAAATTAGTGGGAGCTAATCAATACAATAAACCCTTGTTTGATTAGTGATGCGAATGTGATCTTTGTATGCTTTTCTAATTTGCTTTTCATTTTATTTTCTGTTCAGATAATATGTCAAACTTATCTTATGAGTGTATGATGGAAACAAACAAATTGACTAGGTCAAATTTCACGGAGTGGCAGAGAGACTGCCCAAAACTCAAGGCACAAGGTGCAATGAGTGGGAGCTCAGCTATGTTTGTCATTGAGATAAATATGTCTATGAATAACTCACAATCCTGGGTATTGGATACCGCTTGTGGTTCACACATTTGTAATAATGTGGAAGGTCTAATAGACAGCAGGAAAGTGAGGCCTGGGGAAGTAGACCTACGTGTTGGAAATGGAGCAAGAGTTGCTGCCGAACGCGTGGGAACTTATAGATTAGATCTTCCCTCAGGACATAGACTAGATTTACATAATTGTTATTTTGTTCCAGTTATTTCAAAGAATATTATTTCCATTCCGATGTTGGACATCGAGGGTTTTTCCTTCCATTTTGCAAACAGCAGATGCTCGTTTTCTAATAATGGATTGTTTTATGGAAATGCCTCTTTAGAGAATGGATTATATATGCTTGAATGCAAACGGAATATTCTCAATGTGCAAAATAAAAGACTTAAGCTATGTAATACGGATAATGCTACTTATCTTTGGCATTGTAGACTTGGTCATATCAATGAGAAAAGGATAGCGAGATTGAGAAAGTTAGACTATCTAAATTCATTTGATTTTGAATCATATGGTGCTTGTGAATTCTGTCTCAAAGGAAAGATGACTAATAAACCACTTTCTGGGAAAGGGGTGCGTGCTAATGATGTGCTAGAGTTGATCCACACAGATGTGTGCGGACCGTTTCCAACTCAAGCAAAAGGTGGTTATTCGTACTTCATTACTTTCACTGATGATTTGACAAGGTATGGATATGTGTATCTTATGAAACACAAATCTGAGGCCTTTGAGAAATTTAAAGAGTTTAAGTGTGAAGTTGAGAAACAACTTGGGAAAAGTATCAAAACTCTTCGATCAGATCGAGGAGGGGAATACTTGAGCCGAGAATTTCTTGATTACTTGAAATCACATGGAATTCAGTCAGACTGGACACCTCCTGGTACACCACAAATGAATGGAGTATCTGAAAGGAGAAATCGAACATTATTAGATATGGTTCGATCCATGATGAGTTTAGCTAGTCTCCCTTTATTTCTCTGGGGTCATGCTTTATTGACTGCTATTTACATTCTGAATAGAGTTCCATCTAAATCAGTTGAGAAAACACCATATGAGTTATGGTATGGCAAAAAGCCTTGTCTTAACTATATGCGGACCTGGGGTTGTCCAGCTTTTGTTAAGAAACAAATGACTGATAAGTTGGAATCTAAAAGTGAGAAGTGTTACTTTGTGGGATATCCTAAACAAACTAGAGGATATGAATTCTACTACCCTGGAGATCACAAGGTGATAATCTCTAGGAATGTGACGTTTCTTGAAGACAATTATGTCTTAAAGGAACAAGGTCACAACATTGTAGATCTTGAAGAAATTCAAGAACCACAAGATAACATTGAGGATGAGGTATTGTCAAATGGTTTGAACAATAACTCAGTGGGAGTTTTTGATGATCTATTGGGAGGGGAAATTACTATTAGAGGAGACCTTAGAGGGACTCTCGAAGAACCTCCTCAAGACAATGAGATGCATCAAAGACAAGATGATACAATAGTTGCATCACCTTTACCTCAAGAAGATCATAGTGATATTCCTGAACCTACTCACATTCAGAATGAACAGCCCGAGCCAGAAGAAAACCAACTCAATAGGCCTAGAAGGATTCGTCGTCCACCTGAGAGACTGAATCTAATGGTTGAGAACCAAGATGATGAAGTTGATTTAGATGACGATGAGCCTAAGACCTATACCGAGGCGGTGTCAGACACCGATCGAGAGAAGTGGCTTGAAGCCTTGATATCTGAAATGGACTCGATGTACTTCAACTTAGTCTGGGAACTAGTTGACTTGCCAGATGGGGTTTACCCTATAGGCTGCAAATGGATCTTCAAAAAGAAGAGAGATGCAGATGGCAAAGTACAAACCTACAAGGCTAGGTTAGTGGCAAAGGGTTATAGTCAACGCGAAGGCATTGACTATGATGAAACCTTTTCGCCAGTTGCTAAGATCAAGTCCATTAGGATATTACTTGCAATAGCTGCATACTACAACTTTGATATTTGGCAAATGGATGTCAAAACCGCATTTCTCAATGGAGAATTAGAAGGCGATGTCTATATGACACAACCTGAAGGTTTTGTATCGAAAGAAAGGCCGAATGCAGTGTGCAAGCTAAAGAAGTCCATTTATGGACTTAAGCAAGCTTCGAGGAGTTGGAATATTTGTTTTGACAGAACAATCAAATCGTTTGGTTTTGTCAGAAGCAAAGAGGATCCATGTGTTTATAGTAAACGCGAAAATGGAAACGTCGTATACCTTATCATATATGTTGATGACATCTTGATTATGGGAAGCGATCGTTCCATGATGCAATCCGTGAAAGAATGGTTGTCTAGTTCCTTTATGATGAAGGATCTGGGTGATGCTTCCTACATCCTTGGAATTAAGATCTATCGAGATAGACCAAATAGGATGTTAGGATTATCACAATCCACTTACATAGACAAGTTGTTAAGGCGCTTCTCAATGGAGAATTCTAAGAAAGGTTTTCTTCCTATGGGACATGGCATTGTATTGTCAAAGAAGGATTGTCCTTCTAATGACAAAGAAAGAGACAACATGAAGAGGATCCCATATGCTTCGGCTATAGGATCTATTATGTATGCCATGATATCTACTAGGCCAGATGTGGCCTATGCGCTTAGCATGACAGGCAGATTTCAGCAAAATCCCGGTGAGGAACATTGGAAAACTGTTAAGACTATTCTTAAGTACCTTAGAAGGACTAAAGAATATTTCTTAGTCTATGGTGGACAACCAGAGTTATCAGTTACTGGGTATACTGATGCTAGTTTCCAAACAGACCATGACGACTATAAGTCTCAGTCTGGATATGTTTTTATCCTCAATGGTGGAGCAGTGAGTTGGAATAGTTCCAAACAAGGTACAACTGCCGATTCCACCACCGAAGCCGAGTATATTGCTGCATCTGAAGCTGCCAAAGAAGTTGTTGCTTTGTTAGAGTTCGTTAAGGAACTGGGTGTCGTTCCGAGTGCCAGTAGTGCAATACCTTTGTACTGTGACAACACTGGTGCTGTTGCGCAAGCAAAAGAACCCAGAGCTACGAACAGGAACAAGCATGTTCCTAGAAGATATCATCTGATCAGAGAAATAATTGAAAGAGGCGACATAAAATTAGAAAGAGTACCCACTGATGATAATTTAGCTGATCCTTTCACTAAACCGTTATGTATAGCAAAACACAACAAGCACTTTGAGAGCTTAGGTGTTAAGCATGTTGGTAGATGGCTTTGAATCAGTGGGAGTTAAAGTTTTATATGTCTTAGAAACATTTTGTGTTGAGACAATATTACTTGATCACATTCTATGAAAATTTAATTTTCTATGGGTTTTGTGCACTTATTGGAATAATTGTTTTAAATGTTTGTCTTTATTCTAAATATTTGTTCCCTTGAATTATGACTGTCGTTAATGGTGTGAGACATTAAAGATATAGTATAATTCTAAAATAGCCCTAACCAATGATCATCAAAATGGGATATTGATGATATGTTATAGGTTAGCATGGGGTTTGCATCACATTCTTCGAGAATGTAGTTGTTCTCACAACTATGAGATATCAGATATTCGTGATGGACCCATGGTATACTTTGGAGAGTATTGGTATACCCTACTATTAAACTGTTTTGTTAAGTGTCTACAGTTTATTAGTGCATAAAGTATGTAATAGTCCTTGGATCTGAGGTCATTACACATTTTGTTTGTTGAGTGGTGTGCTTTGATCTTGTCCAACGCTTTGCCTCCCAAAGGAGGATTGAGACACGGACCTGTGTTGGGTATATCATAAGATAAATGAAAATGGTAGTTGAGCCAAGAATGAGATTCATTCCTCGATTAGAATTTCGAGAGAACACTCAAATTCTCTATATTACTTGACCATTAAGTCATTGGCCAATGCAAAGATATATTCGATTAAAGTAATTGAATATGATCGAATGGGTCATTTAATAAAGATGAGATAAAGTGATTGAGCTATTTGGATGACACATAGCAAATCTTAGGCTCAATCGGGTGGTTCGTGAATGAAAGGATATTACTATAAACTTTATGTAAAGGCTTGTTTACCGAATTCACGTAAACGTCCTTCATATATCGAGCTACGCTGCCAACGCAGTCTAGGAGTTTTGTGCAGACTTCGATTAGATCGTCGTCGATAATGAGGGCCTAAAGGGTCACACTATAAGTGTATTTTGATCCGCTCAAGGGTACAAAGTTGGAACTGCGTATTATATCTAATGCTAGTCCAAGTGGGAGATTGAAAGAAAATGGGCTAGAATTAGATTAATATGGATTAAGTAATTATAGTTGGGCTATAATTATAATAGTCCATAAGCCCAACAATCATGAAACCCTAGTGACTCTTCATCTATATAATGGTTATTTATTCTCCATTGTGGGGCATCAGAAATAGCGTAACATTAGAGAGAAAATACGTAAAGCTTTGTAGAGAGAATTCCTAGCATTCTTCTACGGAGCAATTGTACCGGGATAGTTCCTGCATCGGATTGGATTGCACGTGGACTTCGATAGTAGTGGATTCAACTTGCAGGATTCAATCGCAGAAGAAAACAACACAACAAGTAAGATTTAGTTCCGTTGTGTTTTACATGCTCAACTTGCAATATGATTATGAATCTAGATCTGTTATTCTTGTATGCGATTTCCGCTGCGCTCATTAGATGAATACAAGAATTACCAACACTTTCCTCTCCAAATTTCTTCTCTCTAACTATATCCACAATCTCTCTCATCACTTTAATTTCCA
>NW_025952747.1:0-103479 GCF_023119035.1 Salvia hispanica | reverse complement strand
TGTAGAGTTTGGTGGGTGTAATTGGATAAAATTTGACGTGAGTGTAACTACATTGGTAGAATAAGTAGCTAATTTAAGTAAGTAGCACTGGCGGACCTACACTTAATGGGGGAGGGGTTTTAGCCCCTAATGAATTCATTTTTTTAATTATTTTCTACTATAAAGTCCTAAAATTTATTCATATTCTATACACATTATTATATAAAAGTCCCTATTAATAATCTAAATTACCTACAAATTTATTTTTAAGGTAAAATTTGAGAATTTAGTCCATACTCTCGTTCATTTCTGCGTCCGCCACCGGTAATTAGTACTACTAGTAGTATACATTTAGTTGGGTAAGCTATCGTAAACGAATCTAAACACACATTATGTTTAGCCAACATAAAATTTTTTGAATCTTTTGTTTAAATTTTAGTGTTGTATTTAAATAGTAGTAACAACGTGGTTACAAAATCGATTATTTATCCTTTAGAGGGTAAATTGTTAATATGCCAAGAAAGGCAACCAAACAAATACACATTTTGGATGTGGTTTGAGTTTGATGGCGTCGTCTCAACTGAATTTATATTTGGCATGAAGTAATAACATCCCACAATATATTCTTTAGATAATTTTAAATTAGAATATTTTTGTCGTCTAATTTTCCATTTCAAAGGAGTCATGATAGCAGAGCAGCAAATCCAGCTGTGAAGATGAGATTGCTTTTGATTGTTATTTGAATTGGGACATCTCTCTAACTTGGACTAAATCAATGCTTATACCAATGGTTTTTGGTGGGGAATTTTGTTGCAATGCCTCTTCACTTCCCCAATGCTATATCAAAATATCCTACTACCAATTAAGTATCATCAAGAACGTTGTTTTGTAGTACTCCACAAGAATAATTATATTTTCAAATATTAAAAGATTAATCAAAATTTGACTAAATTTTGTGATGTAAGTAACTATTATCACTTTAATTTATTTATGTATCTCATTTGATTAAAAGTGAAAATAAAAGCAAAAAATAATAGCACTATGATCACCTCAATACATTATACTATTATGAGAAGAACCTGAACCTACCATAAGTATAATGAATAATTGTAGGATGAAGCTTCCTCACATGTTCGATGTGAACGAACACATTATAACAATGACTATTTATATGTTGTCTGATATTATAATACTCCATATGCGTGTACTCGCTGTAGTAACTAGCAATTAAAAATTAATTCAAGAATTGAATTATAATGCCTTATTTAATCGGAATGATATTAAAACGTGTACGTCAATTGTAGCCGCCCATTAAGACTCGATCAATCATTTGTTTCTAACCATACAATACATACAGCCTTCTTTCTATTAAATTTAGCTCTATCATAATTGGTGCAAAATTTATTTTAGAGTCACGTTGGACGTTACAAACACAAAACATGTAAATGCCATTTTATTATATACTAGTAGCATAAATCTCAAGTCATGGCAAGGCTTTAAAAAATTAGTAGGGGTCTTCATATGACTACCAACCAAATACTGTACTAGAATGTGCAACAGAAAATGTTTATGAATATCTATCAACAACCTCCGGATGATGTATTCGAACAACTCCGTCTCCGACCAACGAGCCAACGGTACAGAAGGAACACAAGCTCACCTCTGATAGCCTGCAGGGGGAGGAGGATAAGTTGGCTGCCCATACGCGGGTGGAGGAGGATAATTTGGCTGCCCATACGCGGGTGGAGGAGGATAAGTTGGCTGCCCATATGCGGGTGGAGGGTATCCGACAGTAGAGGGATATGGCTGATCAAGGCGTGACATTTGCTGGACGGGTGGAACTGCCATCGGTTGTGGCCCAAACTTACCATCACGCTTGTCCATTTCAATCTTGTGCTGTGTCTGATATTAACACAAAGGACAAACATTTTGATAGTAGAACTTATGAACCAAACCACAAAGTCGGGTTTTCTAACAGCTACACCAGCAATAACTTCACCTATTTCTTTATGCAGTTAATTATTGAACAAACGGTATAAAGTACTAAAGTGGCATTAGGCTTTACCTGCATACAAGCACAAACCCTGCAAAAACCAAATTATATTCGACTTAGTAGAGGATAGAAACAAAAGATTGACATTCAAGATATATGGTGAAAATTTCTTACGTGCAATACACCATATCCGACAAGCATGACAGAATCTGGGAAGCCTCTGAGATCTCTTCACTTCCAACGATCATAGCAACAATGGAGAAAATGCAAGCAATTTGTTGGAGGCAGACCATGAAACCCTACATACAGAACTAGCAGTTGGTCAAGCTGCATATTAAGGAGGTCGTAAGGGAAGAGCAGACGAGATTGGTTAAATTGATAGATCGGTTGAGTGCACACAAGTACATTTGTGTGTGTGTGTGAGAGAGAGAGAGAGAGAGAGTACAATGATGCAATTGTCACACTGTGTTGTTTGTATGTTGAATTCATCTTGCAACAAAAACCGAGTAGAGGCAACTGAATTTCCAAAGCACAGGAAAACCTGAAATTGCACTTCGATTATTTTCGTATATCAGCAATGCTTGGTAGCAGGAGTCAAACAAACAAAACAAGGAGAGCACAAGAATAGAGGCACTTAGTGCACACTGGAGAAGAGAGTCCATACCTTGCCAAAAAATGTTTTAAGCATAAATGTAGATAAAAGGAAAAAAAAAATAGAAATGGGTATCATAGCTGGAGAAATTTTGTAGCTTTCTAAAATCGCGGCAGTAATATCATAAATCATAAATCTTATAACACAAAACTTTGGTCCCCTGAACTTCATAGTACCTCAGTTGCAAGGCAAAATTCTGGGCAACGGCTTTCACCACATCGACCACTGCAAGGCATATACCCAGCACAGCACACATACCTGTCACAAAAACAGAAATAACGATTATAACCGCAACTGGTGGTCAAATTACAATCTAGAACATGAGAGATGATTGGTCATTACCGGGACATGTCATTGTAGAGTGCTCTTTTGCGGAGCATATACGACACACAGGGGCCACTGTAATATGGAAAGTTATTAATTACTTAACATATTCAAAAACTTGTTTTCACACTGCAGATGCAGAATCAAGGGCGGATGAAACAAAATTTTATGTCAAGATTGGCCATATACATGCTTAATTTTCAATCTTACCACCACAAACGATTTAATACCTAGAGAGGTCTTATGAAATTGCAACAAAGCTACATATCAAAGCTAAATCCTAAACTGGGCCAAAATGCTCTTGAAATATACTTCCTGATGTCTTGGTGGAGGTGGAGTCTGTGACCTATTAAGGGATAAACGATTTTTCTTACAGATAAGAGTTCCGCTGAACATGTTAAAGGGACAATAATTTTCAATCCCAAACCATAATGGTTTGTGATATCCTGGGGGAGTCTGACTGATTAAAGGAAATAGATTTTTTGTTTAAGTAAAAACTCCTCAAAGGTTAATGGTATAGACCAACAAAATCGAAGACGCAAGAGGAATCAAGAAATACCATTGTCCTCATTACTCAACCAAAAATTGTTTGAGACTTTGAGTAACAGGTCATGGCTGAGCTCGAGGATAATCTTGTTGCAAAACGAACGGAAGATGGCAGCTAACACATGCCCCACAGCTCAATTTTTAAAAATTCCAAATTTGAAGTGACAATGAAGAAAATGATGCCAATAATCGTTTTATTTTTGTGGTGGAAAACTGAAAATCCACCCCATTTTGTTATCATCCTAGTCACACTTCCAAATCCCGAAAATTTTTAATTAACCCAATCATAGCTTTAGCAAGGACATTCCTCGCCGTCACATATTAGCCATAAGCCACTAAGAGATATTTACTTTTTAATGATTGATTAGATACTACATGATTTTGTTTGGACACCTCATTAGCATTGCTCTAGTCCTAGCATATCAGTTTGATATGAATCATGCAAAATCAGCTCAAATGGAAGATTATCAAGATTCAAGGGCTTTTGAATATCACAAAGTTTAAAGTTTTACTTTTATCTATCTAGGCTAATCCTCAAAAGCACAATGCTTCCTCAAAGGATAAATTGATACTATTATTGTCATCATATTTTTAAATTGAACTCACATTCTTGCAGAAACTCAGAAATGAATATCTCGTTGATTGGAATGATCTTTGAATCCGTTGCCTTTAAATTTAAAACTCAGTTAATCCTAAATTAAGCACAAGTATATGAAGTAACTAATCCAAGTCAACCCTGAGTCGCAGCAAAGTCTCAAAGCCTAAGTTAACTAATCCGAGCTTTAAAATAACAACATCTGAAATCTTCAATTAAAGCATACTATTAATCAAAACGAAACACAGATCTGAAAAAACAAATAACACAAGAGCAGAAAACCAAGAAGATAGTAATTCCTTAGTAACGATAAACACATAAAACAATGAATCAATCAGTAGACTTACCACCAAAACGACAAGCAGCAATCTGCCCAAAAAGCATAAAAAAAAATTAAATCAGCAGCCTAACAAACACATTGGGCGTAAACGAAGAAATCGAATTAGGCGTAGAGATAAAGAAGTTATACAAAATAATACTCACATGGGGGATCATTTTGGATTGTGCGCATGAGATCGGTGTGCCAGAGATTACGATAATTCTGGCGCTGCTGCATCTTGTCCATATTCGCTTGAGACCCCATTTGTGGAGCTACCTGCTAAAAATCTCCCTAAATTGAGCTCCGATTTCAATTTCTCAAGGGGAGAAGAAACGGAGACGAAGAAGAGGAAGCGTAATTGCGAAAAAATTGATTGAGAAACTGACGCAGGAGGAGGTTCTACTCTACCAAGTCGTTGGATGACTTCTTTTTGAATCTTCTAATATTTTGACTTTTATATTCGTGACAAAATTTAGGGAGCCGGCAAAAATTTTCACGCATTAACAGTAAAATAAATCTATGGAGCTTGCCATATTTTGTGGGAGTACTAACTAAAAAAATTATTTAAGAAAAATTTATTTATTTATGCATTTAAATAAAATAAATGGATGCAAACATAGCACATAAAAATATGAATAATATTTTTGGCCCTATATTAATGTTTTTTTATAAAAATTTTTTTAATTTTTGAATCATAAAATAAAATTTAATTTAATATTTGATTTAAATTTAAAAAAAGTAATATAGAAGAAACCAAATATTATAAATAAATTAAAAATTCTTTTAACTTGTCCATTAAACGAAGATATATGTTACTACTAAAACAATATTTTTCCGCCCCCTTTTAAAATTGTTTCTTTTTTTGGGTGCCCCTTTTAGGACCCCGATTGAGATATTTAATTATTGGTAATAGGCCCTTTACCCCTTTTTCCTTCCTTTTATTAAAAACCAATATATAAAAGTGGGGCCCCTTAATTCTTTTTTAAAATTTCCCCAATTATGGGTATTTTTTAAATCCCCCGTTAACTAAGAAATTAAAATGGGGCCGGGAGTATCTAACTTACTTTTTCAAATTTGAATCAATTCAAATATTTTTTTCAGAACCATATTATTATTTGTATTTCATTCTTTACAATTTGGAGGTTTTTTTTAACCCCGAAAGAATGAGTTTAATTTTTAAAAAAGGGCTCGTAATTACTTCCCTTTTAGTGGAGGGAGTAATAAAAAAGGGGGAAGTATTTTAAAAAAGATACTACTATAAATTGTTTGAAGCAATACAGTTCTTTTGTATGTAGTCTACATTTACATAACCTGTCACAGAATTCTACACCTACAAATTATTTTTAAAAACTTAAAAATTCTAGTAGTACCCTGTTATCTAGGTGAAATAGCACTTAATATTAAAATACTACCTATTACTTACTCAAACTCAGCCCCTTTCTCTTTTATTTATACTCGATGATTTAGTCTTTAATGGGTTGCTTTAGTAAAGGCTATAGAAGGCTTATGAAAATTTCAAAAATTTTACAAGTAGAAAAAAGAAGAAAAAAACATTTGGGAAAGGGTTAAAGCCCTACACTTTGCCTAACTGTGTCCACCCCTGTTCATGGCCATGCATTACAGTTTGCTTCAGACAGCTGTTGAATTTATTGAGCTCAAACACCATACTCAAAATAGCTCAAACCTAAACGAGAATACCAAAATACTCATTCAGAAAAAAGGATTATACAAAATCAGAAGAGGTTTATTGTTAAGATGCCTCTAATAACCGACTAGCTATTAGCTCCCGGATATCTGACTCAGCGCCAGCTCATGTCCAGCTCACCTCCAGCTCACCCACAACAGTCATCCATCTTTAGTGCATCAGCAACTTCCGCATCCACACGTATGCCACTTATTGATTGTCCGCGCTGATCATAAATGATGAGGAATTGAATATAAGTGATTATTGAGAAGTCCTGATCATTAAATGAAGACAAAATGCGTTTGATACTTACATTACTGGCTCCCCTTTCGTTCGGGACCACTTCATCAGTATCATCCAGGAGAGGAGCGGGAAATTCGTCGCCCCCGCGATCCATATAATCAGACCCAATCGCGTAACTTGCCCTGAGTTATAATTAAATGCACCGCATTAAAATAATGATATTAAACGCACTGCATTATAATAATGATATTAAACGCACAACATTATAACAATACTTACACCAACTGTGATCCATCTAGTTTGAAGCCATTCAGGGCTTTAATGCACTGCAGAGCATTCTGTTTTTTCAAACGTTGCTTCTCTGAAATAAAATAAGATATTAAAAAGGACTCATGATGCGAATCCATCCATTCATATTACAAAAGTAAATTAACCAATAAAATACTCACATTTCAAAGCATATACTGGGTTTATAGAACAAAATTTCCCCATCAGCTTTTCTTGCAATTGAGACCTTAGTCACCTTCCCGTATTTCCCAAAACATGTATTGCTCATCAAAGTCTGTTGATGTATAGGATTGACTAGTAAGAACAAGCTTATAAAACAATACAATTAAAAATGGTTTACTTACAGCATCATTAGCAAATTTGAGAGGTATTCCCCTCACAGTTACAGTAGTAAATGCAATCGCTTTCGGCTTTGGCCTATAAGTATAGTAACATGAGATAAGTGGCTTTAAAACAATCTAATTAAACTTAGACTCGGGTGCAAGGACTGACCTCGGTAGCCTAGCAACAAATCCGGCCTACAATCTAATTAAACTAATACTGGTGCAAGGACTGACCTCGGTAGCCTGGAAACAAATCTGGCCTTATCATAGCGTTTACCACACGCAGGACAAGTCCCTACAGCACCTTTCTTGTACCGTGCTACTAGGCTGTTCCAACATCCAAAACAAATCTGTAAAAAGTGGAGTATGCGATTAGTTTGAGGATGCCCGATTCTCACCACCCTTTGCAACATCTTTATCTATCTTGATAACAAGTGAAGTGTTGTAAAACAGAATATAAACCTTCAACATCTTTATTTTTCTTCATAACAAGTGAAGTGTTGAAAAACAGAATATACACCTTCAACATCTTTATTTTTCTTCATAACAAGTGAAGTGTTGAAAAACAGAATACATCTTTATTTTTCTTGATAAAAGGAAGTGTTGAAAAACAGAATATAAACCTGATAACCGCATTCGCATTCTGAAAGCAGCGGCTGGTTAGGATACAACAGCTCCAAATTCAGCTCCATCGGACACTCTCCACATAGTCTAACAGCCGTCGACCTAGACGTAAAAACACACATGAAACGAAAATATATTATTACTCAAGAATATTGAAGACGAATTTCAGATTTTAACCTAAGGAATTTGAAATTTTACATGCTCATTGCTTATGAACTGCTTCTGGTCGATCGTCGCTTCAATATTCTAAACCACAGCGCATGAAAATAACTTAAATCAGATAATTGAAGACGAATTTCAGATTTTAACCTAACATTTCATCAGCGTATGAAAATAATTCTGATTCATTCAGATTTTAACCTAACATTTCATCAGCGTATGAAAGATTTTAGGAATTTGAAATTTTACATGTCGATTGCTTATGAACTGCTTCTGGTCGATCGTCGCTTCAATATTTTAAACCACATCGCATGAAAATAACTTAAATCAGATAATTGAAGACGAATTTCAGATTTTAACCTAACTTTTCATCTGCGTATGAAAATAATTCTGATACTTCAGATTTTAGGAATTCGAAAGTTTACATGTCGATTGCTTATGAACTGCTTCTGGTCGATCGTCGCTTCAATATTCTAAATCACAGCGCATGAAAGTAACTTAAATCAGAAGAAGAAGAAGAAGAATTTGAGATATTAGAAAATAATCATTATCAGAGAAATTTGAAATTTTACCCGCGATTGCTAACTGCTTCTGGTCGATCGTCGCTTCAATGTCAAGCTAGAAGTTTTTATTTATAGCAATCTTGTTGTTGGCCAATTTGATTATGGCCCATTGCAAAGGCCCATATCTGCAGTTTCTAGATACTTCGGTGGTAGAAAAATTCACGTGTCGCAAAAGGGCCCTCTGTAACATCCATGACCCATTACATTTTGTTCTTTATAATATTTAATCATAAATAAAATTATATGTATATATAAAGTGGTTATGGTATGGACAATTTTCCCAATTAATTACAACAGATTAATATATTTAGATAGGAGCATATTAGAGTGTGATCCGTTGCTAACTTGTTAATTCATCAAATGCAAATGATAAAATGTTAATACAAAAAATCAAATGTCAACATAAACTTAAGTTAATATTTTAATACATTATGTTGACATTGATATTTAAAGTCACACGTTTATTAAAATGTCGATCAAATATGTGTTGACATTTTATTGATCGTTGATATTTTTAATACACTACGTGATAAGTGCAAGTTAGAAATTTAAGAAAAATTAACATTTTAAGCACACGGGTATATTATATATAAATGTTAATTGTAAAATTCAAGAGAAATATTTCAAATAACAATAAATACTTAGATTGAGAATTATGAAGAATGTAGAATTTTAAACAGTGTAGTATAAAGTGATGGATTAATTCTATATATTGGCATAAAATTATTCATGCTTCATATGCATAAAAATAGATAACTATTTACTTTACGTAGAATGGGGGGCTCCCCCCAACATCCGCCCCCGGGTCATTGTAGTTTTAGGTTAAACAAAATAATATTTTCCGTTGCTAAGATGAAATTTCTTACCGCCCGGTTTTGGATTTTGGAAAAGGGGTTTAAATTTAAAGGGTAAGGTGAGAAAATTAAAGAGAGAGATAAAAAAAAAGAAAATATTTTAATGGATTTTAAAAAAGGGTTGAGGGTTTTAATTTGGGGAAAGGGTTCCCAAAAAAATGTTTTATTTTAAATTTGGGCCCAAACTAAAAAGGAAAAAGGGCCATTTAAGTAAACCGGGGGGAAGAATTTTTCCTTCTCCTTTCCCAATAAATATGAAACTTTTATTTTTCCGGACAAGATTTTATTAAATGTTTTTAGAGTTAATAAGAAAAAGAAAGAAAAAGAAAAAAGTAGAGAAAAAATGATTTTTCCATTTTAAAACGTTTTTTTTTATTACAACCCCAAAAAAAAAAAAAAAACCTTGATTTTTTAAATTAATGAAGGGGGAAAAGATTTGGGTCCCATTTATAATTTTCCTAGGTCTTTTTTTTTACTGTCTTTTGATTTATTGAAAACCCAATTTCATTTTATAAAGTTATGTTAAAGGTAATCGTAAATAAAGATAAGTTAAATTAAATTATTATACAATATAATTATTGTAATTTAAACTATATTTTGATTACAGTTATAATGTAAATTTAAATTACATGAGTCATATACGAAATTTTTTTATATTATCATATTTATTTGAGTTATAAAAAAATTTAAAATTATTTTAAATTTTTTTTTATTCTTTTTTTTCTTTTCCTCTTTTTAATCATATTCCGGTGGTTTTTTTCTTAATTACTTTTCTATTTTATTCTTTACACAATTAATTCACTAAGCATATTTTCTTAAATTTATGCCCAAACAACGACGCAAATTATAAGATATTTAAGAAAATTATTGCCCTACAATTATTAAGAATATTTGCAATTGCATCATATTCATATTGTGGCACCTACATTAATTGTTAAGAGAATTTGTAACTATATCAATATGCATAACTATATAAATTTTGGGTAAATCAACACTGTCATAAGAAATAGAGCATATTTCATTTCTTTCAAAATTGATAAGATTTGCTATCTTGTTTCAATTATGTGGGCCATGCCTACCCAAATCTTTAGGCCTATTTACGTACTCCTTGTTTCACATAGTTGAGTCATTTTACCATTTCGAAAAGTTTCTTCATAGTTGAGTCGTTTCCTTATATGTAATTTTTTCTTCGTTTTACTTTTCTCTCTACTTTATTCCATTCTTTATCCACTTTATACTTTATTCTTTCTACTTTTTCCTCATTACTTTTTTATTACTATATTTATTAACACATCCAACATTATTTCTAAAACTCAAAAATAATTTATTAAGTGAAAGGGGAAGTAGAAATGAAACAAACAATGAACATGCCTTTAAGAGTCCTATTTCACATTTACCAAAAATATTAAGTGGCCCCACATTCCACCAATTTATTCCACTCAATTTTATTATAAAATTTAAATTTTGGACTCATATTCCGGACAAGGAGGATTAAATAATTAATAATTTAAGGTGCATCAAGGAGTATGTATATGTAAATAATTGGACCCTTCCGGTCCATTGCAATCGAATCGCTTTTTTTGTGATAAATGAAGTATAATTTATCAGAAAGAGATGAAGGGTACATAAGTATATACTAGTACTATATGTTGGGTGAACAAACCAAACCCCTATTGATTGGTTAGCAATCCTGGTTGTGAAATCCACATCCACACTCTTATCCTCTACATCAGTGAATAATTAGAGGTTAAACTAAAAGCTAGGGTCTATTAGAGTAGAGTACCTACTAAATACATACTCCATATATTACAGCCAGTCTTTGCCAACTCACTGAAGTCTCTTGGCCGCACGAATAAACTCCACAATCACTTGTACCTAGACTTATCTATCATAAATATTTCTACTTGTGCCATACCATCGACTTTAATTGGGCAGAACTAAATTTTAGCAGTTTATTACTTTATGTTCATTACTACATGATAAAATGTTAGCAGTTTATTATTTTTTTAAATTTGATGTTAATTTATGGCTGTCATCTTCCAAACTATCTTTGTCGTTTTCTTTTTTCTCACTCAAACCGAACAAAACAAATACTACCACCATTCAACTATAGTATAGTAGTACTCATTATTATATTACGTTTCTTAATAATAGAAATCTTTAACTAATAAAAGTTCTTTTAATATGTAGTAATGAATATAAAGTAATAAACTGCTAACATTTTATCATGTAGTAAAGAATAAAGTAATGCATTTTATTACAAACAATCTAAAAACTAATACTTCAAGACTAAGCAAATCAAATCCCAAGGAAAATGCATTTTTTAAAGATCAACAATGGAAAACTATTTTAAAGAAAAAATATCTTACCAACTGAGTTACTACATTATCAGGAGTTTAGATAGTTGTACATATCTTCATATCACGTATTCACTAACAAATAAACTAGGAGAAAATTCCACCTTGCAGTTCAAAGTCCTTGTCAAATACTCCCTCGTCCCATTAAAAATGCAACATTTTTCTTTTTTATTGTCCCATTAAAAATGAAACTTTTCATAAAATGGAAACAACTCTATCTCTACTTTTTCATCTTTCTTACTTTACTCTCTTTCATTCACTCACAAAATAACACTACATAAAATCTCATGCCGATTTCTAAATGTTGCATTTTAAGTGGGACGGAGGAGTAGTTTATTACTCCCGAAACACGTGCAATTTGTATAACACCCTTTCATCAATCTGAGACATTTCATATCTATCCTAATCTAAGAGCATCTCCAATGGTAGGCTAGCCACGGCTAGCCGATGTCCGCGCTAGCCGGTCGGCTAGCGGAACCATTGCAGGCGAGCGGCAAATCGCTAGCCAATCGGCGTGGGCTGGCCGATTGGTGTGCGCTGCCGATGCGCTAGCCGATCGGCTAGCCGCTATTGTGGCACCGCGATCGCCGCGATCGGCTAGCGCCGATTTTCATTTTTTAAAAAAAAAAACCTATATAAACGCGATTTTCATTCCATTTTCATTTGCACCACTTGTTTTAACGAGTTTCTCTCTGTCTAACTTTCGTTTAAGAGCATCATCGAGCGATGAGTAACGTGGTGGTAGCGGTAGTGGTAGTGGTGGGGATCGTGAGGAGTACGAACGGAGGATGAACGAGGCTATGGAGGCCTACATGAACCGCGGGATGGAGCGGTACATGCGTATGGTGGAACAGCACTACCACCGGGCCAGGCGATACCTCGCCCTCCACCGTTGTCCACCACCGAGCGTGATTGATCGGGATCACTTAGCTGCACATGAGCGGTTGTACGCCGACTACTTTTCAGAGCGCCCGCGGTTTCCTCCAACATGTTCGGCGGCGTTTTAGGATGCGAGGAGTTGTTTATGCGCATCGTTGGGGCATTGGAGCGTCACTATCGTGTTTCCGCTTCCGGCACGATGCGGCGGCGGACCGGCCACACCCCTATCCAAAAGTGCACGGCGGCAATCGGGCAGTTGGCCTACGGAGCGCGGCGATATGTGGGATGAGTACCTCCACATCGGTGAGTCGTCAGCCTGAAATGTCGAATGGGCGTCGGTCCAGCCGTCTCATTTGTGGCCAACGGCAACCGGCATGATATGGGCTACTACTTGGCGGATGGGATATACCCTCGGTGGCCGGTCTTTGTGAAGACGATCAGACAAACAAGTGATGAAAAGAAGGCCTACTTTGCGCAACGACAGGAGTCGGCACGCAAGGACGTGGAGCCGCATTTGGTGTGCTCCGGTCTCGATGGGCGGCATAGGGGTCCAACGCGTTTGTGGAATGTCGGCTGCGTTGGCCAAATAATGTACGCCTGCATTATCCTTCACAACATGATCGTCGAAGACGAAGGCGTACAACCTGACTAGTTGGGCCTATGACGATGAAGCGGTCCAAGCCACGGAACGGCCACCCCTAGTGTACGACAGGGTACTCTCGATGAAGCCGACCGACTCAAGGAATTTGCCGACATGCGCCAAGTGGATGCTCATATTCAACTCCAAAAGGATATAATTGAAGAGTTGTGGGCACGAGGATTACTGAGATAGTTTTTTCTTTATTTATGCATGTAATTTTTTTTATCTATGTAACTTTTTTAAATGCAATTAATGAATTTTCCCATACCGTATATGTGTCGTAAATTTATTCCGTATTTTAATCGTAAATTTAATTCCATAAATGTAGTATATTTTGAATTGTTTTTATTGCGGCCGGCCTATGGCGGCCTAAATCGCGTGGCAGGTGGTTTTTTTGGTGTTGCGACGTGGCGGGGAGAGAATGGCTGGCCTATGGCTGGCCTAAGTGCCATTGCGGATGCTCTAAAGTGACAATTTGGTGAAAAGACATTTTTATCCTTTTTGGAGGGAAAATGTAAAACTATTTTATTTACCCTTTTGGTCATTTTAAGAAATGGCAAAAGAGCGGATATTATTGGATAAAAATCTATACAATAAAGAGGGACGGACGAGAGAGAGGGGTGAGAAGAAAAAAATGAAGAGGAAGGAGAGTGAGAGAAATGCCGGTGGCGCCGGATTAGGTGGTGCAAAACCACCAAAATACTCCGGGCACACTACGAAGGCGGAGGAATTGGCGAGGCAAAGCGGTTGATCGGCGAGCTGCAAAAGAAGTGTCTAATATTCGAGAATGGAGGTCGGCGGGCGATGGCTGCAAGGCGACGACGCTACGAGAAACAATGAGAGAGAAAGGAGAGAATAAGAAAAGGAAGAGGAAGGAGAAAGAGGCAGGGCTGTTTAATATATAGTGATATTATAATTTTACATTTATCCATATTAAATTTATTAGCTATCGATTTGTAATCATAGGAGGAGTTGGATATTCATGACATATTTTTGTAATTAATTTTAGAAATTAATTATAGCAACGTCTATATCACTAATTATATTTAATTACATAAGTTATACTATCACTAATTGTATAAAAAAATTTAAATATAATTTTAAAATAAAAATATTTCAAAATATTAAATTCTTAATACACACTAACCATTTAAATTATGCTTCCTTCCTGAGAAAGTAGTTGAATTATATTTTTGTAATGAAAAATTAATTTGTTAAAAAATTATTATAATATATACTTATATGTGATTATGTTTTTACCAATTTTTTTATATATTCATATAATTTATTATTTCACAAATATTGTTGTGGTTACTTTTATATTTTAATTACAATAAAATTTAAAATATATTCATGTAAACAAACCAAATTAATCAACAATTTTTATGCTTTTCGAATTGTGCCAAAGTAGTTTAGTAGTACTACTATAATTTCAACATTAAAGGTGTATTTTTATTTTATTGATTTGTAAATCAACTTGTGGTATAATTAAATTGTTGTAATGGATATTTGTAGATATAATTATTTGTACGATAAAATTATTAATCGTATTTGTAGTACATTTCTTTTTTTTTTTGAAGTGTATATATAATGATAATTACACGGTTAGGTAATCATACTTTGGAGGGTCAAATATTGGGTGACCATAAAATTGGCCATAAAGTGTTTGATTCCTCGAATGTCTTTAATACCATATGATTCG
Organism: Salvia hispanica; assembly: GCF_023119035.1. NCBI lineage: Eukaryota > Viridiplantae > Streptophyta > Magnoliopsida > Lamiales > Lamiaceae > Salvia > Salvia hispanica. The sequence goes on along the minus strand of NW_025952747.1, from coordinate 88,755 downwards.
AAGTTGCTAACTTGCTATTCAGATTCCAACGACGACAATTTTTTTTGGCTATGTCGTATGCAATGACCATTAACAAAAATTAAGGTCAGTTTCTCTCTCATGTTGGACTCATTTTCCACTAAAACATTTTTCTTTCTATCTCTCTTCTTTACCAAATTTGCATTAAAGTTTATGTCATTTCAAAAAATTTTATTTTTAGAGGATGGAGGGAGTATATGATAAATGTATGTGACATATAAATGTTACGACAACACAAGTTTAATACTATTAATTTATATTTTTAAAAATAAATATATTGAGATGAATGGATGATAATTTGGTGTCATGTAGGATAATAATAATAATAATAAATACTCTCTCCGTCATTGAATAGAAGTCTCATTTCTTTCAGGGGACAAATTTTTATTTAATATTACTGCACTCATGTTAGATAGTAGATACTATTAAAATTGTATAAAATGATATGCTGAATATGTATGGGTTCATTTACAGTATCTTGATAGATATACAAATTTCTTTTTGTTGTTGTTTATAATGTTATGTATATTCTTTATAATTACTTTATATTCTTATTTGTAAATATGTTTTTATATTATTTATTTTATATTCTTTATTTTAATATATTTAGCTGTTATTATATCTTCATTACTTGAAAATCTTTTGTCTCGTGCATAGCACGAGTGCTAATTGTATAAAATTGTTGACTGAATTTGAAATATTTGATTTAGGAATAAGTAAATTATTGATTTAGAGTGGGACAAGATAAGCATATATTTGATTTTGTAAATCTTTCTATTGTTATGAATTCTTATTTCCTACAGTTTCATTGGTATTAATATTCATTATATGAAAAATCTTATGTCTCGTGCATAGCACGGGGGTTAATACTAGTTGGGAAATGGAGTAGGAGTTTGCTCAAAAGAACCAAATTTGCATTGGAGAATCTATCAGTTTCAAACAATCCAAGCATACATATAAGCAACACACTAGTTATTAGTATATGTATATGAGGAGAGAGAGAAATGTACCTGCAGAGTGTCCACAGTGAACGAAACTGTGGTGGCATGCCCAAATTGGTGAAGCATCATAACAAAGTTGTTATCGTGATGATGGTAACAAGTGTCATGAATGTCTAAATAGACTTGTTCCAACATTGGGAAATTCACCTTTGCACATTCCCAAGCAATATCAGACTCGTATCTAAATGAGGTAAGCAATGGAGCAGAGATCTCTTTCACTTTTAAATAATAATCCTGGATTTCAAGAACTCTAAGCTTTGGAGCCTTTATAATAACAAGGCCATCACACGATAAATTGATGAGAGTAAGCTTCTCCAGCTGTGGGAGGCCGGAAAAGGGGTCCATCCTATGGTGATGATTGTCGAAGACCAAAAAGAGGGTGTGGAGATGAAGGGTTTTCAAATTAGGTAAGGACAAGCGTCCAGGTAGTTTAACCGGGCAGAACAAATCCCTGATCTCGAGCTCCCGTAGCGTGTTGCAGGTGAGAAACGCTGGCGGAAGCCTGAGTTTGCGGTAGGTGGGCCAGTGGAGGCGGAGAGATTGAAGGCCGTGATTGATGGCGTAGAGCACGCATTCCTCCAAGAATTCCCTGTCAACTCCGCATGGATATTGTGGATTGGGGGTAGGGCCGTCGAATAAGAGGTGGAAGTCGTGGACGGCGGCTGCGGCGTCACGGTGAAATAGCAACTGGGAAACAAAGCTAGAGTGGATGGTAAAATCTTCCAAGTGGATGCGGAAGGGGGTGGTGGCGGGACGGAAGTGGAAGCGGAGGCCGGGGAGGGAACGCCACAGGTTCTTCCATCTATGGGAGACAAGACTCATTGTTTTAACCGCTTCATATATGTGAAAAATATCGGTTTTATCACAAAACCTGAAAAGTAAGTTCAATATCGATTGTATACATATGCATGATTACAATGGCGGATGCAGAAATTTTTTCAAGGAGGGACTTACTATATAATCCTTCCGTCCCACTATAAGCAAGTCACATTCCCTTTTGAGATATATCCTAACATAATGAGTCATTTCCATTTTAAGTAAAAAAAATCTCTTCTCTTATAGTAATTAATTTCCCCATACTTTATTATTTTCACTCCTCTACTTTTCTCTCTGTCATACTTTATTCTCTACTTTAGCTTTTTAAATATTAATTTCTAAAATCTTGTGCCAAAAGAAGTGGCTCGATTATGGTGGGAAGGAGGAAGTATATTTTATATAGTTAAAAATAAGTTTTTTTTTAAAAAAATCTTGTATGTTCCATTTTTCTATTGTGAATGTTTCATTTGATTTAGTAATTTTGTTAATGGACCATTTATTATATTAGCTCATTTTGTGTAGATTTTATTATAAAACTACTCCATAAAAATAGAACTTTGGTTCCATTTTTATAACATGTAATAAATGAAGGAACATAATAAAGTATAAATGGAGTTAATAGCATGTAAAAAATCACAATCACAAAATTGAAAATTGCATACATATGTTAACATTTTTTGAGTAATAAGTAATATTTGGCCTAATCCAAAAAAATGAAAAAGTTTCATTATCACACATTCATTTTCTTATTCTCAAATTTTCATAAAATATGAAAGAAAAAAACTGCAATTGATTAAAAATTAAATTTCACCTTCATTTTCTTATCCTCGGATTTTTATAAATATGATGAAAAATGGAGTATAATTTTTGTATAACGTATTAAAATTAAAGGTAAAGGAAGAATTAAAAAATTCAAATTAACAATATAAAAACATTCTAAAGCTAAATACTACGAGTACTTTAAACTCGCTCAATAGAGATAATATTAACTCCTATTAAAACTAGTAGTACTAGAAGTTTATTTATAGGCACACCTTTATGTCGAGTTTTGTACGCTTACCGAGACCTAACCTTAAATTTAATAATTAAACAATTATAACAATTAATATTTTATTTATATTGGATACTCCATTTACTTCTTCTTCCTCAATGCGGGAAGCCATTTCGCAACTTAAAATTTAATCTTCTAAGTCCCTAATTTGGTGAGGACTAAACTTGATTTTCTGAAATTTCAAAAAAATTATAAATAGAAAAAGGAAGAGAAAAATTGGGTAGGGGCTGAGGAATAAATCCTTGTTTATTTTGTATAGAGGCAAGAAGACGTCACCTTTATTTAGTGATTTATGAAGAATAGTTGGCGGAAGATATTGTCGAAGCGAGAAAGAAAACGACAAAGGAAGAGGAACAAGTTCAGCTCAGCCTATTTTAAGGCCATTAGCAATGGGTGGCCGATGGGAGGGCCTTCCCATCGGCCACCGTCGGCCCTCATTGTGGAGGAGGGCCGATGCACCCATCCCACCTCCCCCCATATGGCCGATGTATCGGCCTTGGCCGACGAGAAGGGCCTCCGATCGGCCTCCATTGTGGAGGAAGGGCCGTTGGTCGCCACTTGCTTCTATTTTTTTTTCGTTTTTTATTTGTTTCTTATATATCTCCATTTCCCCATCACTTTCACACCATTCCTCCACTTTCCAACACTTTGACTACTTTCTTTTCACTCTACACCTCCTCTCCACCATCTCCATTTCCCATCACTTTCCACCATTCCTCCACTTTCCAACGCTTGGTATCCGCGTTAAACATGGATACGATTATTATCCATAATTAACATAGATTTGGTAGCCTGCATAATAAACTAATTGCCCCGTTTTTTTAAAAAAGACCCGCCACTGTTCACTAATTTCCTATGATAATAATCGCGATTTCAACACCGATACTTTAACATGCTCGGAGTTGTCCCAAATTTAAATTTGGGTAGGGTTCATTCTTACCCTTTTTAAAAACCATTTTGAAATTCATTTTACATGAGAGAGGGCTTCACCCGAGGAGAGGAGAGGGCTTCATCAAGAAGAGGACTTCGAGAGGGCTTCCGGGGAAGGGCTTCACGACCGTGAAAATCCACAAATCGCTGGACGTCTCCGGTTCAAAATTGCTTGGTAAGGTGCTGGCTCCGAAATACTATCACAACGTTTTCATCTTCGATTCCAATGTAGCTGCCAGTTGGAGGTAAATTGGATTGGTTACTTTTTTTGAAATCTACGCGTTGTGGTAATTAGACAAAAAGCTATATGAAATTCGTAGAAATTGGATTAGTATTTTTTTATATGAAATGCACAGTGTTGTGTTCAAATTAGACAAAATGCTCTAGACATTTGTAGAAAATGGATTGGTATTTTTGATTAACTGTGAAGTAGGGGCATCTTTATTTTCTTTCTAATGGTTTTGACTTGAATTTTTTATGTTTATTTGGCTTGAATGTGTTGGTATGTGTCAAATGTTTGTAGATTCACGTAGAAAGGTTTTAATAATGATAAAAATTTATTATCTTGCTTGAATTTTTGTGTTTTCGTTCCTCGGGATGTAGGTTTTCCTTTGTGAAACACGAACTTTTTCCGGTGGTTCAAGATTTAGCCTATATTTTTGTAGTATAAGCTAAAAACAATTTGGTGTTTTTGTTCTAGTTTGATGGCGCGAAATGTTTCACAACCCCCGAAATAATCCTGAGCTTGAAGGCATACTCTCTTTCTTCGTATTCAAATGATTATAATCATCCACCTATTTTTAAAAAAAGCCCCACTTGTCGTGCCGAGGCCGTTTCACACGACCTTCTCCTCGTTGATAAAATGCCGCCAGTTAAACATTTGAATCGACTAGTATGGTTTGTGATGTTGATTGCTTTGATAATCTGCGAATGGATAGAAACACATTTGGTAAGTGTAAACTTTTAAGGAGTTGGGGGATAGGGATGGAAGATTTGTGACGTGAGGAACAAGTATATGTTTCGGAATACTTGACACCACAAAAAATCTCGATTGTCCGGTTTGATTTAGAGGTCTGGTTATACGGTTTCCAAGACGTCCATGCTCTTTACGCGCATTATTAGACATTTACAAAAATTTTTTGGCTAAGCCCGACCCCGTAATGAATGACTCAACATTCTAGGTGGAAGCATTTAAGGTATATTTCAAAAAAAACTGCCACTTTGTTACCATATCCCATATGCAATACATTTTGTTTACTTATTTGAAGACATTCAAATTTTGGTTTTATTAATGCATATTAGGTTGTCGGGTTTTGGGTGACTTTTATCAACGTCCTAGTGAAAAAAACGACAAGCCTCGGGATAGGACGAGGAAAGGGCGAATAGCTACCAACATCTTGCTGCTTTTGGGCAGGAAAGCGCTTCATTTATGCCTTACCCGGATGGGAAGGTTCACGGGATTCACGAGTACTAGACGCTTAGTAGAGAATAGGCTTAAGGTCCCAAAGGTTAGGGCCGCACTTCGCATCAAAAATATATTTCATTAGATTTCAATTTTTTTAAATGTAGCTCAATAAAATGGAAATTACTTTCGAAATTCCCGCAATTATTATTTGTGCGACAACGGTATGCTAAAGGAGGTTTTTGACACCCATACAAGGGTGCTACCATCTCAAGGAGTGGGCTGGGTCACAACGCCCCAAAATGCTATTGAGTTGTTTAATTTAAGACATACGAAGGCACGCAACGTAATTGACGTGCCCTTGCTTGCTTTAAAAATGCGATGGGGAATCTTCAAAGGCATCATTTTACCAATTAAGATCCAAATCCGACTAATTATGGCCGATCCTTCTCCATAATTTCATCCGAGCAGAGATGACCGATGACCCTATCGAACGTGAGCTCGACGTTTATACCCGATACCATCCCTTGGAGGAGGACAACCGATGTTGATGTTTGGGAACGTTGAACCTTCAACTAGTGTGGACACAAATGCGAGTAGATGGCAATTCTATGTGGTTACATGTTAGTGCTTATTGACAATCCCATTACTTGGATTATTTGCATTGTGTTTGCACAAATAAATATGATATGTTATTCTTATTCCTCTTATGATTAGGCTAATGGTGTGGGAACAATGCATAATTTCCATTTGGGTTGGAGGACGATGCAGTGTAAAGTGGGAAAATTGTGAATCATGTTGGTCGACTTCTACAAGTGTCTAGGAAATGTCAACCACCTGGGGCCTTTATGGGGATCGTATTGTTTCTATTGGGTGTAATTGTGGGGAAGCCTATTGTAATTCCTATGATAAGATCTGTAATGCTTATGTCTATGTCCGATATTGGTTGTTGCTTGCTTTCGATGGTCTTCAAAACTTTTATCCTTTTGTGATTCAATGTGAAGAACCACTTGATTAGTTGATTACTTTGGGAAAATTTACTACGATTATATTTCAAGATTGATGAGATTATGAAAAATCTGTTCTCGTATGTACATCCTAAAATATAGTAAGTACATCTCCATTGCAAAATACCGAGGACGAGGAAACAGTAAAATTAGTGAAATTTTCACCCCATTCACTCTTGAATATCTCTTGAACACTGGATTTCTAGTATATATCATGCACCACTACTACCAATAAAATAGAATGTGAAAGGTGAATAAAAGAGATATATGTCATTGCCAACTCAAATAAAAATTGTATTAGAATTTAAGAAGCTTACAAACAAATACGATTAAGAAAAGTTAATTGGATATATATCCGTTTTTATACATGGAGTACTATTAAATTTTACTAAACAATGTTAGATTTATTTAACAAAAATACTAGTACTAAAAATGAAAAATTACTAATCCTCGGTCCCCAAAGAATATGCACTTTGGGTGACGGCTTAAGGTGTGCATATTCTTAAGGGACTGGATGAAGTATTATTTGAGGTGTTGAAGTTAAAGCCATTGAAATTGATCAAATATCTATCATAGACAGAGAAGAACCATACTTTGCCTGTCAAAGTTAGACGATGCATTTCTTTTGGAAACGGAGGAGTGTTATGCAATGCAATAAATCTTCCAATTTACAAATTCCACATCACATTTATGTCATGGATTTTTTTAGAGTTCAAACGGCACAATAGAGCCAAATTGTACATATATCTTGTCAATTATAATTGCCACAACAACCAAATCCTAGTAAATAGTTACGAGCACTTATTAAAAGTAATCATCCCTATCTCATTGGTAGTTGGCCTTCAAGACACATTATTAATAACCCTATAAACAATGTCAATAAAAGGGATCACTCCTTGCAATCGAACAACACAACTCCATAGCTTTAGTCTTTTGCTTATTTACCTAAACATGGTTCTCCCCATCCCTCACCAAAGTTCATTCCTTTACACGCAAAGTGGACTCCAACACTTGACTCCACTCTAGTTCGACGTTGATGAGGTGAAAAAGAAACACGGGTGGGACGGCACCGTTTTCCCACGCTATTTCTTTGTGGAGGCACAAGTTTTCATTGAGGAGGAGCTTGGCTATGCATTCAACTGGGAGGAATTGTATGATCGACTGCATTTTCTAGAACTTCGGTACACAACGTTCAATACCGTCCTTGACGTGCAAGGTACTCTATGGAACTCTGATGAAAACTCGATGGTGGTAGTTGATCATCACTTGGAGCCTCTCATGAAGGTAACCTCAAATTTTGTTATTATAATCATTTGTTCTCATTCGCATGACAATTACTAATATTTGTTCTAATATTGTCGGAATAGATGAACCCATAGTCACCGCTTATTACCGGCAAAGTGAATCGGTATACAATGAGTTGACGATGATATTTCGGGTTCAATAAGATGAAAGAAGTGAAGGGTCATACCGTGATCAACATATCTCGACTCTCCCCTCACCACCCATGATGGAGAAACTCAACGTGCATGTCACCCTCCGCTCGACATAAGTTATTTGATGAAGATGACATCTCGTGGACATGCAATCAAGCAATGAAAGGTTGATCACTTCTACGAAGTGAGCCCCGGTGGTGAATTAGTTCGCCGACATAAACACAGCTCAGTCGTCTCGCCACTACCAAAAGCATCCCTCCAATTATCTTCCCCTAATAGTAGCTTCTCGCGTTGTATAGCCCTCCGATGTGGTGGCGGGCATAGAATAAGTAGGAGGCATGACAATCGACTAGAGTGGTATATTTGTGTGGCTATGCATTTTCGTGTTCTTGTTTTAGTTGTTTCTATGTATTTGTTTTATCTATGTTCTAGGTTGGTATATCTCCTGTCGTAGAGCTTATATCCACAAGTTTATGAACCATATTTTGTGTTGAATATTGAAGTGAAACTCGTATGTTCGAGTTATAAAACAAAATTGTAGTCAGGTTATGAACTATATTTTGTGTTGAATTTAAAGTGGCAATGTTCGAGTGTGTATGCTCGTACCATTTTAAAAACTTTGCTTTTACTTGGAAAAAAATTCAATTAGATAACATTCACAATTTTTCATTATTATAATTAGAATCCATAAGTCAAATAAGAATAAAAAATCTATAGCACACATAAATATCTTATTGTTGTTACATGATCTGATCTCGATCATCTTCATTTAAAATATTCATGTAATTTGACGAATGGTTTTTGCTATTGTAATTAGATTCCATATGTTAAAGAAAAGATGTTTTACAAACGGCTTTGCTATTTAAAGAAAAGATGTTTCACAAAAACTATTAGCAACGAAAGGAGTTTGAAAGTTCATTTTATTTTGAAATTTTGTATGTGTTCCCAAGAAAGAAAATCATCAAATGAAAACATTGTTCCATGATAAGCTTTACAATATGATCACAGAAAGAGCAAAATTATGATCAAAATAAAGGCTTTGAATAATGGTGTACAAAACTAAGTGTTTCGACATAAATATAACTGCAGGAACCTTAACATATAACTAACTGACATAAAGTGAAAGAGTTTGAAGTCGGATAAATTCATAAAAAAGCCAAAAACAACCTTAGATGTCCATTCCTACACAAAATGCCCACAAAAACAAACATATTAATTAGTTTGATGTTACTCAATCCCATGTTACTCAATCATTTCCAAATGAATGGATTTCACATCATATTCTCCTTCTCAAGAACGCGGTACACATATCCTCGCCTTCTTTCTCGGTGGTATACCCATGAAGATCTCCAACCTAGTATTCTCTTTGCCAATTATGTCGCACAAATCATACCTATCTCGATTGGAGAGCCTTAAATGCCACCGAGCTACTCAAACACCGCCGCCTTGTTTACCAATGTCAATCTTGTAGCATCCTAGTGACAAATTATCTAGACGAGAGTTTGTCTCAGCATGGAGTTTCTCAGCAAACTCGAAGTAGTCCATCGCCGTCGTCGAATTTTTTCGTTTCGAGAGCTCGTTTGGGAATGGAGGTCGGCACAAATGCACTCGTGTATGACCGTCCTCACCATGGTCAATTGCTTTCGTTGTAACCAATTGGAATTTTGGGAGAGTTCTCATCAAATGTGACATTATATAGTCACTATTGTAGCCATGTCTAAGCATCATCGCCTATGATACTCCACGCGATCTCCCCGCCTCTTCCATATCCTCTGCAAGTTCACCACCGGCCCTATCCTTTCCAAATATCACCTTCCACTTCCAAATAGGGACATGCTTTAGTCCTCATGCCTTTGAGACTACTATCTCCATGTGAACAAGAGTTGTAAGCATTACTATGAACTATACATCATGTAATTACAAAAATTTAAGATGAAATCCAAACCGACATTGATGATATGATCTCACCGTTCATCATTGCGTAATAATTTTGTAGTCATTGTGGACATTAAACCCGACCCGCCCACTTCGTAAATAATACAGAGGCCATTTTAGTCTTCTTCCAAGCGTTATCTTAGATCGAATATGAGGGTTGGCCCTCAAATCCATGGTAGGAAAATCATGTAGAGGTATTCCTCCACTTTGTTCGATAGCCACCTCTAAAGCCATTGTCGATTTCCAACCATCCCAACTAACTCCTTCATCGCTGCTATAAGTGCAAGCTCTTCCTTATCCGACCAGCTCCGCATGATCTATCTACCCTCCGATGCCAGCCTCCAATCGGAATGCACCTACACAAAAGTGATGCATAAGTTTCGTTTAAGGTTCACCACATGTCCTAATAAAATAAAAGCATAGTTTCTATGTCGCAACTTATGCGATTGCCCCGGCTCAAACTTCCATCTGGGCATTGTTCGACGAAAATGAGACATGACCTTGTGCGTAGTGGCATTCATACATGCAAACATAATAACAACGAAACAAAAATAAACGGAAAGATCACCTTAATCAACTCGCAGATATAGGTTGATGTAAGAAACATGTCAATAAGTTCACATGGGTATAAACTAGCGAAGAAATCAAAATATTATTCTCGGGATGTCAGTGACAAATTTATATTGATATCACTACAAAAAGGAATAATGAAAATTAATGGACAAAGAACTCAAATCCTAGAACATAAACGAAACTTATCACCGGACATGTTCGAATAAAAGTCATGGCAGAACCACACATGAGTTGTAGCAAATATAATATGAAAAATGAAAACTAAGAATGGGTTCAATCGACAACCTAGTAAATTCTGAGACCGAGCTTCAACCGGAGAGATAATCTAAAGGAGATGGTCACCACTTTGGTTGGATTGCATTTTCTTCTACAATTGTAAATGAGAAATTTTGATGCATGCGCTAAGAGAGATAAGTTGGGGTTTTGTTCACAATGAGGGTATAGATGGAAATATCACCAAACCCTAAGGATAACTTAGTCATTTTAAAAAAGGATCCTCGACTCTATGTAACCAAACACCAGATAATAAAAAAGTAATACAAACCAAACACCTCGTCCAAATAGTTGTCATGTGCAATTTTTTATCTATCAACCTTGTAGGATCGATCACTGGGATTCACTTATTATCGGACCTCTTTGTATTAGGTCAACACCGAGATGGCTAATCTCGAGAAGAACAAGCCAAGACAAAGATTACAAGTAACCGAAGAACACCGACTATCTATCTATTACGTATAGCAAACCCTAATCGGAACCCTACTAGTTCAAGACTCTCAACCAACTGAATTCAAGCTATCACCAATAGAGAACTCCGCACACTAAGATAGAACGTAAGATCACACACAAGACTCAAAGAGTCTAAATCAAACAGATAAGGAGACAAAGAAATCAAAGATTTGCGGATATGGCTCAGTCACAATGTGACTATGTCCGCGCTAGACCTCCTCAATCACAAGATTTATCCAAAGGAGCGTAGTGAAACCGTTCGAATCGAGATCTACCAAGATCTCACCGATTGCTACCAACGTCACCGTCTTAACACGCACAACCACCTTTTCACCAAGAGAAAGTCTCTAAACTCACGAACTCACGAACTCACGTATCCTCACAAGAACACTACGAATCGCTTCAGCCTTGCAGATCCAACAAACGAGTTAGATCTAGCTGACTTCGCAAGGCAACCGAATGGGTAGCCTCGCAAAGTGATTTCACTGGTCGAAACACTAAAGGCTTCACTGCAGAAACACTCAAAGAGAAGATCTCGCACTAAAGAAGTGAAACCCTAGAAATCGCCAGAGAAGAGAAGCTGAAGAGAGAGAGAGTCTAGGTGGAATCGAGAGAAAGTAGAGAGACCTCGGATATCTCTCACACAACTAACACACTCAACATCCAACGGTGTAGCTCGGTGATCCGCGTGAGTTGCAACGCTGAGCAATCCAAAAGCTTCTGAGAGAAGTGCACACCAACCGGCCAAACACTTGGGGCCCCGAATTAATAAGTCATTGGACTAAACACGATCGGCCCAAGACACCATTATATCGATATGGGCCATTAAGTCTCACAAACCTATGTTTGCACTAATCCATGATAAACCCAACATGGAAACTAAACAACCCCTAGTTTCAGGACTTTAAAAGTAGAGTAAAGGCCAAAATTGGTCTAACATATGCCCATTTGACGATTTTGGTCCTAAACTTTATCTTTGAATTATTGCATCCTAAACATTTCAACTCGATCGCAATCGGTCCTACACTAATGCTTCGTCTATATTTAATCTCAACTATTAAACCCGCTTTTAACCAAATTAAGTTGTTAAGTAGTATGATTACTTACTCCCTAATTATATCCTTAATTATTTTACTAATATAACAAATAATATTGAAAAGAAAATAAAATAAAATGGGTTATATCAATAAATGTATGGATCAAATCCCTCCCATCACTACCACCACCATCGATCGCTCCACCGCCATTTCTGATCACCCAAATCAAGAATCACCCTTACTCAACTTATTTTTAACACAAATATAGCCGCAAGTACACAGGGCTAATGTAGCAAATAGTAAGCAATAGTATCGTATCCACTAGAGACAATCGAGTGTCCACTTATGTACCACTAATCAACTTCAACTTTTATCAAGATGAATTGAAAAGTTCTGTTTTTTAAATCTACTTGAAAGTAAAATATAAACAATAATTAAAGAAAATAAAAACAACTTAGGAAAATAAAAGCAAGAGAAGAGTAACGGATGTAGATCAAGAATGGGAGGTAGAATCCTACGGATCGATAACAATTATCATATGCTCAACTAATTTCCAAACTATGCCAACATAGGTCTCAGGGTTATTAAGCTATCACTATAGTAAAACTATATCTTCCCCCAAGCATATAATTTGTAGATTGTTACCTAGAACCGAAGTGTCCTTCCTAGAATTAAGACAACAACTCCTAAAAGCTCCTAAGATACTTAGCTTCATCCAAAGGCTCAAATATCTCGATTATATGCCAAAAACATCAACTTCTCTTCTTCAAATTAAACTCCCCATCTCCTCAAGATTGAGTAAAATCCACGCATTTATAGCGATCACCAAATAAATGTATAAGCACAAGAGAAGTCAAAATAACTACATGAGCCAAGGCATATAAAAAGGAAATCAATTAAACATAAGAATTATCAGTATCTCCCCCGTGAACTCTACTGAGGATTTAGCTTACTCATGTTCATCACAAAAGTCGAGAAATATTCAAAACATTGTTCAACAAAAATAAAACTAAAATATGAACTCCTAGAATTAGATTGGGTGGATTGAGGCCTCGTCTTCAATCTTGCGATGAATACTCGTCCTCCGCTGCTCTTCTCTTCTTCCTAGGTGGAAAACTGGTCTTTTGGAGTAGAGGCGTGTGTAAGGGTAGGAGCGTCCCATGCATTGATATAAATTAAAGGTTCTGATTTCTTCTCTAGATTGTCGGCCGAACTCGGCGGGTCGCGATGCTTACGGTGATCTCCGGGCTGATGTCCCGCGAGTCGCTAGGTCGTCTTAGCGAGCGGCGATCCGCCACCTACGTACGACAATTTCATCCTTTTTCATCCTAGATGCTTCCTTTCGCCATTTAAGCTCATTTTCAACCTTTTTTTCTACACATTATTCACACAAATATCAATATCATAAAAAGTAGCTATAACCATGTCTCAAAGTACACAATATGATCAAAACCAAGTAAAACCGCCCTCTAAAACCACGTAAAATCCAAGTGAATCACACCCTCCACTCCTAACCCCGCTCTCTAAAATCCCTCCCAACCTCCTCCACTCGAAACCCTTAACCATTGAAATAACACTTACATTTCTGAAAATCCCATCCCTCTCAAATTCTCTGCTCTACCTTCCTCGCAACTCCCTCGGACACCCCTCCGCCCGAATCCGAGCAGAATCGGTTCCTTTCTCGCCTCAAGATGATCTCCACGACCTTTCGCGACTTCATCGCTTAGCTACAAAGTGAGATTCAAATAGACGTTTCGATTCTCGCGATAACTCGAGGCGGATTAGAGAATAATTTAGGGGCGGGTGTTCTCAATCGCTTTGACAACTGAGGATGGGGAAGCTGAGAATCCTTTTGGAATAAATAAATTAGAATATATGATAAGTAATCATACTTAATACTTAATTTGGTCAAAATCGGGTTAATATCGTTGACCTTAATGTACAAGTAACTGAGTGTATGACTGATCGTGATCCTAATAAATGCTCGTGATGTAATAATTCAAAAGATAAAGCTATCACCAAAATCATAAATGAAAGATACGCTTAGACTAATTTTAACCTTTACTCAAAATATCATGGGATGTAATCATATTTCTAAATATTGAAATTTGTATTAATCATATTTCTAAATCATATTTCTAAATATTGAAATAATTGAAAATAATATATTTATAAGTATGACGTGTTCATAATAAATTATAAAAGAGTAAAGTAGAATTAGTTTAAAATAATTTATTTTACAATAAATATATTAAGACGAACTAGTGATAAATACGGTGTCATGATGCACTATATAAATTAATAAGCATAGTATATTTCGAAGACCTAGCTTGGAATTAATTCAGGATTTATACTTATCACAATTTTACAATAAAATTTTCTTTTTAATTTTGATTTCAGACAAATATTAAATTGGTAAACCTAATTTATAATTCAGTTAAATACAAATAATCTTAAAGAATATATTTAGGTAGTGTTCAGATATCCAATAATTAAATTAAACGTTATAAAACATAAAAATTGAAGGATGAGTACAGCTCAAGTATTTTATTTTCAATTTTGTTACCAGCAGGTACAGCTCAATACTTACATTTCTACAAAATGCAATCTTTCAATTTTTAATTCTATATTCCCACTCAAATCAGATGTCTAGGGTTTCTTCAATCTTTCTCAAACCCTAACAAATTCAATCATTCTCCGCTCGGTTTCAATCGATCTCCATCAATCCGCTCTCCAATTCGTCTATCGAGCTATTCGATCCGCACAATAATGGCGGAGCACTTGGCCTCCATTTTCGGCACCGAGAAAGACCGCGTCAACTGCCCGTTCTACTTCAAAATCGGCGCCTGCCGCCACGGCGACCGGTGCTCCCGCCTCCACAACCGCCCCACCATTTCTCCGACGCTGCTGCTGTCCAACATGTACCAGCGCCCCGACATGATAACCCCCGGCGTCGACGCCCAGGGCCAGCCGATCGACCCCGACAAGATCCAGGAGCATTTCGAGGATTTCTACGAGGACATATACGAGGAGCTCAGCAAATTCGGCGAAATCGAGAGCCTCAATGTCTGCGACAACCTCGCCGACCACATGATTGGAAATGTCTACGTCCTGTTCAAGGAGGAGGACCAGGCGGCTGCTGCTCTCAACGCCTTGCAGGGCAGGTTCTACTCTGGCCGTCCGATTATTGCCGATTTCTCGCCGGTCACTGATTTTCGCGAGGCCACGTGCCGGCAGTATGAAGAGAACAGCTGTAACCGTGGCGGCTACTGCAATTTTATGCATGTTAAGATGATCGGTAGGGAGCTGAGGAGGAAGCTGTATGGTACTCGCCATGGCAAGTTTTGGGGAACTAGGAGCCGAAGCAGGAGTGCGAGTCCCCCTAAGCGTGAGAGGGAGAAAGACAGGAACAGGGAAAGAGAGAGGGATTATGATAGGAGGGATCACCACCGTGGTAGTGGGAGGAGGGTGGTGGAGATGACAGGCATGGTGGGAGGCATGGGAGGAGAGGAGGAGGCATGGAGGGAGTCCGAGGAGGAGCAGGAGTCCAGTGAGGGAAGGGAGCGAGGAGCGTAGAGCTAGAATTGAGCAGTGGAATCGGGAGAGGGAGGAGAAGGGGCAGTGATGCTGTTGGGTTTGTTGTATTTGTTTATACTCTCTTTTGGTATTGCGCACTATATTTTCGTGTTGCCATGTCTTGGTAGTTTGATTAGTTCGACAGTATACATGCAACTATAACCTAGAATTATGTTTCTTTTTTTCTGTGGGATTATGATTGGGGGATCAGATTGTATGACCGTTAGCATTCTAGTTTATCAAGACTGAATCTCATCACACTTTGGTACCTGGTATTGGTGGTTGTTTTCGTGAGATCTTAATGTGATGTTCCTCATTCATGACTCTAGCTCGTTCTCCTGGTTATTATTGGTTATCCAAATTTCAAGTCCTTAACTCCTTATATGCTAATCACAACAGATATCTTCCATATTCAAGTTCTTATTTCTTCTTGTGCCCGTGCAGGATACTTAATTAGAAAATTTTAAGAATTCCCTATGAAACATCTGATAGTGTGGTGAAAACTCCATTTGCTAGAAATCCTGTAATGCGTAGCCTGGCCTGCTGAGCTTTGTGATCATGTGGTGAACAAAGATATAGAGTATGCAGTAGTTTAATCATGATTTTTTGCATTAAATCAAGTTTAGTTATTCTTACGAGCTTATTGATTCACCAACTTACTCTGAAATGGGTGCACTTTTCCTTGTATATTACAGATACTTTGATGTGAGCTCTGGCTGAACAATCTGTAATCCGTGTGTTCTCCATTTCTTACCTAATTTCAGTGCCACGTGTTATTACTCATAATATAGTAGTACTCTATTAGGATTTTCTTGTGTGTATGTGCGTGTGTGCTTGTGTTTTGTTTTGTTTTAGCACATCTTTCAACAGTAACTGTTCCATTTTAGGCCTAGCATCTATGGTTTCAACTTTCAATGAAGTCAAGTAATCAACGCTCTACAAAACTTCTGTTATGTGTATTGCTCTTTATGGATATAACGAGGATTGTTGTGTTAACCTATCTATCCAGGCTGCATGTCTATATGTGCTGCATGCCGATTCATTTATCCTATTTTTATACCTTTGAAAAGTAATAAATTGATATAGATTGTGCACAAGGAAAGGACAAGTATCTAAATCATGCAGTTTAGTCTTCGCATCACCTGCAACATTTAACGATTGTTCGATATGGCTCTTTATGTCTTCACCAACTAGCCGTTTCTGGTTGGAGGCTTGATACTGAAAGAGCAATCCAATTTGTCCTATATATTAGAGATGTGCCACATTCATTTATTAGCTTGGTGCACAGCCATATCCATGTTGAATTAGTAAAAGAAGCGTTTAAGTTTTTGTGTTTAAGTCTTCTTTTCTCATTACATGTAGTGATAGTAATTGGGCAACTGTGTTCATACATTCTTCTGCTCTCTTTGCTCATGGTATGTGTTTTCTTTTCGCATTGCTATGTCTTGTTGGTTTATCTAAAATTAAACAGTACCTGTGCGCAATAATATAGGGTTATGTTTTATTTTACTGTGGGATTATGATTGCTAGATTAACTTGTGTAGTTATTAGCATTCTTGCTGTCGAAAGCGAATCACATCAGATAACTTCTTGGCTGCAAAGGAATGAAAATTGTGTTGCTATAGTAGCCAGTTTCATGACATGTCTTTGGTGTTATATTTTGTAGTTTATCTAGTTAGACACTAAACATGCCATTGTATTTCCTTTTTGTGGGATTATGATTGGGGATTATTAGCTCATATAACCATTAATATGCTGTATTGATTCTTTGCATCTATATTACTTAGTTTATATTATTACTATGCTTCGGATATCACAATATGAGTATATCTATACCGTCCCGGTCTTCTAATGAAATCTTTGGTTTACTATGTCTTACAAAAGCTAATTTAGAGTATGTTTGACATAGAAATCTTACTACATAGACGACAATGATGTCTACAATTAAACAAGGTGAACTGTGAATGATGACAGTGGCATAGGGTCGGCGGTGGCCTTGCAGGTAAAGGAGGTCGGCTGCAGCTAGGATACCTCACGGTCACAGGCGAAAGAGAAACAGTCGTACTGATGCCACCTTCTTGCACGTGCTCGTGGGAGGAAGGCCAGTGGCGCGGTGAAGGGAGAAGGCTATAGACAATCGATTTCCTTCCAAATTTGAAGGAAGGATAGAGTTTGTGACAACTACTAGGGACAAATAGTAGAGATAGTGTCATCATTGATGATGAACTACATCCTGGAGTGGTCGAGAACCATATCTACTTATTTAGCAGTGAGCTTGAGATGGTCAGCGTAGTAAGTCCATACATCAGTGGCACGACCATGAGTAGGCTGCAAGGGCCTAGTAGCCACCGGAAGAGATGGAGGGAGGGAGGAGACATTAGGGTTTGCGAGAGTAGAGACTTGAGATAGAATGTTGAGACAATTGTTGAAAATAGAGAAATGGTGTATTTTCAAATTTAAAATATTTTATTTGTAAATTTGAAAATCAACCTATTGAAATTAAGTTGGTGATCAAGTTTTTATTTTTACTTTCCATTTTGTCAATCTGGAGTGTTGCCAATCATAGGAGTAAACGTATCATAGCAAAAATATTAACTCTATTCTACTGAAATCTACTATTCTACTAGTACTTTACAAAATTTGTAAAGTTCTAATAAGACAACGATATTTGTAGGAGAGAATGAGCGTGGGATGGTATGTTGCGACGGACTGTATCCAAAAGAGATTTTATGCTCAAAGTTTTTTGTCTGAATGTCTTATTCCACTTTCTATTTATAGTATTTGTTAGCACTTTGTTTCCTAAATATTAAAACTTTTAAAATGGTACTATAGTACATATGTTTTGTATAAAATTTGGTAAAGTAAGGCAAATAGAATGAAATATTTTGAAAATGAATCTCATCTCATGGATGGAGAGAAGAAATTTTCTAAAATGACCAAAAATTTCTATATTTATGAAAATTAAAAATTAATGATATGAGACCTACATTATTAAATTAATATAACTTTCCAAAAATGAAATGCACATATTTTTGAAGACTACGAAAAAGAGAGCGATATATTTTTATGGGACGAGGGATAACTATATTGGAATAAAGTCCAATTAGTTAGACTTATATAGTACGATACAAACTTGACCGAATATGTTTCTAGCCAATATCAACACCAACATTGTCGAGACACGAGTCAATAAACTACTAATACTACTAGCTAGCTGATCCGTATGTTGATTGCTCGCTTCAATACGTCATAGTAGGTATTTAACATTATAAATAAGAGATGTTTATAATAAGAGATGTTATTGTTTTCAATTATTAAAGAAATATCAAATTATCTATTTTTCCTTTTACGCTTTTTCGCAAAGTCGAATTTTTAAAAAAGCCCGAAGACTTATAACTTAAGTTTTAAAACTAGAACTAAAAAGAAATACCCCGTTGATCAACGGACTTTGCTTCCGGTACTTCCTTTCTTTGTTCTACGTGCTTGTATTACTACATTTAGTCGTTGACGAAATATTGTTCACAAAAATATAAATTAAAGTATATCTATATTTTTGACAAAAATTGATTTATAGAAATTTTCTAAAATGACAAAAAAATTCTATATTTATGAAAAACTATATTACCTGTCTTTGAGATAATTAAAAATTTAAATTAATTATGAAAATGATTAGACTTAATTTCAAATGAATGAGTGAATATTTATGATAATAAAGTAAATCATAGTAATATTATTACAAGTTAGTTGGTTGGTAGGTAATTCCCCTCGCCGGCTTGCCCTTTGGGTATATAGAAACGGGAAGATATTAAGCAAAAAGAAAAGCAGTGTGCTGGTTTAGGAGAAATGGACGGGGATTATGGATTAGCGAGAGAACTTTCGGATCTGCAGCAGCTCCGAACCCTCTACAAACCTCAACTCCCGCCCTGCCTTCAGGTCTCTCTCAACATAAACATTTCAAGCTTAGTTTCGTTGCTTTAACTACTAAGTAGTACCACTATATACTCCACTTACTTGATTTTAGCTGAATTTACTTTTTCAGAACTAGAATAGGTTCTATTGTGAAGTTTACGAGCTCATATCCTATATTTTGGCTTGGCTGTTGCAGTGTGCTACTTATTTTTAAGCAATATGAATTAGGGACTGACCTTTTCTCGGTCCAGATCCAGAATACAATAATTTTTACTTTTTAGTCTGGAGGTGGTCCACATCCATGCTAGGAGTGTGATGAAATCGACTTAAATATCAAGATTTTGTATCAGAACATGAATGATTTGGTTAATTAGTTTACAAACCTAGTAGAGGAGTGTAGCTTGTGGGGGAAGAACAAAGTGTTACTTTTGCGAAGCATGGGGTAACACTAGTATTGAATACCGATATTGTGTGTCTGATGTCGATATGTATCCTTGCAACATGTGATTGCATTGGACAGGGAACTACGGTTCGGTGTAGAGTTTGGTGATGCAACCATAGCTGCAGATCCTTCAGGTGCTCACACCATAAAAAGGTCGTTTCCTCATACTTATGGTCAACGTTTAGCGCACTTCCTCAGAGCTACAGCTAAGGTTCCTGATGCTCAATTTATTACTGATCATCCTGCAGTTAGGTATGTTATCCATTCCAACGAATTTAGATTGCATTTCACTTACGTTGAAGTAGATTTGTTTCTGCTCTGTCAAATTTAATTACCACTGATTTAACTTCTGTATATCTTGTCACAGGGTAGGAGTGGTGTTTTGTGGGAGGCAATCTCCTGGAGGACATAATGTAATTTGGGGCCTTTTGACTCTCTAAAAGTCCACAACCCAAAAAGTGTGTTGCTTGGTTTTTGGGTGAGGAGTCTATTCTTTTTCTTCGATCTATGGTGCTCCTGTTTTCCTTATTCACTCTCTTGCCTATACAAAACTCCTTACTATTGGTATTAGTTTATTTTGGGGCTTCTATTTTTCTAGGTTATTATGATTGTGATTGCTCAATCAACTAGTTAGTCATCATAATACATTTCTTAATATTTGTATCTTTCAGTTGTTTGCCACAGTCTTTATCCTTCCTCAAGTCTTGCTCCATTGTTCCCTTTTTTTAATGAATAGTAGTATATTTGGCCTTGCGCATAATTTCCAGGTGGTTCTGAAGGTTTATTTGCTAAAAAAACTTTAGAGATGAGTGATGAATTTTTGCAACCTACAAAAACCAAGGTACATCTGACATGCAAGTTAAACTTTAGGAAATTTGACTTGTTAGTTGAACTCAGATCACTTATGCTAGTTGATATTGTACTGTAAAGGTGGATATGATTTGCTTGGACGGACAAAAGATCAAATTAGAACAACAGAACAAGTAAATGCGGCATTTAAATGCATGCAAAATTTTAAAAAGCTGGATGCTTTTGTCATTATTGGGGGTATTTTTTTTCTCCCAATTTTCCCAGTGTATTTTATTCAGTTTCTTGACTTTTTTTTTTTTTTTTGCAGTGAAGGTGTGACATCAAACACAGATGCTGCCCGACTTGCAGAAATATTTGCAGAAAGAAAGTGCTTTACAAAATTATAATGGCACTTGTGCTTCACCAAGCATTTGCTTGTAATTGTTTCTTTTTCTTTTTTTTTGATCATGCCTCATGATCTCGTCATCCTGAACTATATTTTGCACCTAGTTTCTACTCCCATTGTTCAATTTTGACTTTATTTGTCCTATTCTGAACGTAGCTAAACTTTGCAGGTTGTTGGTATTCCCCTTACTCTAAATGGAGATCTTAAGAACCATTTTGTTGAGACAAATGTAGGTTTTGAAAAATTTGTAAGGTAATGATTTCTATTCCAGATTTCTGAAGCCTGTGTTAGTTTGGTTGATATGATTGCAATGGTAGTTTGTTATATATTCTTTCCTTTTTTTTCCTTTTAACATACAAGCCCTTTGTTTTGCCCCTCTGTCTTTGATCTTGTTGAATTATTTTGACACCCCTCTGTCTAGATAACTCTTGATGACCTCTCTTCAAAAATTTAATAAAATTTTAACAAAAAAGGGATAATCAATTAATTTCACTCATCAGCAAATGAAAAAATTGTAAGTCTTGTTTACTTTTTTAGGTGAATTCCCCCTGATCAGCAATGTATGCACTGATGCATATCCGCAGAAAAGGTGCAATTTATTTCATGTAATGCTTCATTTTATTGCTAGAGATCCTTCAGGGGATTATTTTTTGTCTTTACTTTGACTGAACTAATTTTGGGACCTTTTCTTGTCGACTTGAAAATTCCAATATACTGTCCATATTTTAACATCTGTTTATATTTGCATACAAACTTTTTTAAATTTTTCCCTTTGCCATGCAGTATTATTATTTCATAAGACTCATGGGGAAAAAAGGCATCTCAAGTTGCATTAGAGTGCACTCTTCAGTCTCATCCCAATATGGTTTTTACTGAAAAACATTTCATTATCAATTTTATTAGAAATTTTCATTTAAGGATGAACTTCAAGATGCTGTATAATTCCTTTGTCTCTTAGAAAGGTTTGATAATGTAATACAGGTAATTCTTGCTGAAGAGGTGGATGCATCTAAGCTTCCCTTTTTGACATCACAAAAATTATGCGATGCTGTTCAAGCAAGGGCAGAACAAGGTTCATCAAGAGCTTTTGTTGGTTTTTCAGTGTTTGTAGCAACTAATCCTTTCTAAAATTCTGACATTTATTTTCAGATAAATACCATGGTGTGGTTCTATTGCCCGAGGGGCTCATAGAAAGTATTCCGGAAGTATATGCTCTGTTGCAGGTAAACTAGATTGGGCTGTGGCTTTTGTAAATAAATATAGATGACAAGATCTTACCCTTGGTCCTCAAGAAAATGATTTGAGATTTTTAAAAACAAGTTGTCAAGTATCAGCCATTGACAACATTTGTCTTATTCTGAGTTGATATGGATATGAAGTTATTGTGCATCTGTAATAATTTGGCCCCTTTCTCCAGGAAATTCATGGTTTACTCAGGAAAGGTGTCTCTGCTGACAATATTTCTGGTCAACTGTCACCTTGGGCTTCTGCATTGTTCGAATTCCTGCCTCCTTTTATTAGGAATCAGGTACTTGTGTATATTTTGCAGAAATAGTTGCCATATTTTGCTTATGCTGAATTTAAATTTTTTGTTATAGCTTCTTCTTCACCCAGAATCAGATGACTCTGCAAAACTCTCTCAGGTACCGGAAAAAATATAGAGTAGAGATGTATATGTTTATCTTTAAGCAAACTGTTTGCATATCAACTGATTTTGCTTTCGCCTAGACAGATTGAGACGGAAAAGCTTTTAGCTCATCTTGTTGAAATAGAAATGAACAAACGGCAGGTAACTAATTGCATGCTTTTGTTTTATATTCACAACAGTATTCAAATCTCAAGCTAACTCAAAATTTTGGAATTGTTAGTGAATGTTGCTTCTTCATGCTATAAAGCTTTTAAGTATTCCTATTGTTTGTGTGAAGACTGGATTTGGAGATTTTCTACTCATTGTCTTTGTAATTGACACATAAAAGGGCTTTTATGGATTTGATATTCTCTGCATGTTCTTGCAGGAAGAAGGAACCTACAAGGGGAAGAAATTCAATGCAATTTGCCATTTCTTCGGTTATCAAGCTCGTGGATCATTGCCTTCCAAATTTGATTGTGACTATGCTTATGTGTTATAGTTTCAATTTGTTTAAAGGGCCCAAAATCACGGGCTCTGACGATTGCTTCTCTGCCCGATATGGTCTCCTTGTACACTTCCAGTCTCCCAATTGATGTTTAATAGCGCAAAGTTGGGTTCAAAGTGTATGCTTCTTAATACTTTCTTACTATATGGCAATATTGTTATTGTAGGTGCTTGGTCATATCGGCTATCACATAATTGCTGCTGGGTTGAATGGTTATATGGCAACTGTTAACAACTTGAAGAACCCCCGTGAATAAGTGGCGGTGTGGCGCTGCTCCCATCACTGTACAATCTCCATCCCTCCAAAAATTTGCTCTTACATTGTGAAGATATAGTAGTAAGAAAGTTCTGATCACACCTCTCAGGCTATGATGACCGTGAGCGGTATGGTAATAACCCTTCGATCCTCGGACAACCAGCCCTCCGTCCTGCAACTGTTGATTTGAAGGCAAGGCCTCGAGTACGCTTCTTTATTCACCTCTCTCAAGTCCTTACTCATGACAAGAAACATGACACGGATGGTTGATATTTGTTTGGCAGCTTGCTGAGACAGAACGCAACCAAGTTCTTGATGGACGACATCTACAGAAACCCTGGCCCCCCCCAGTTCGAAGGCGCTGGTGCTGATGCCAGGCCCGTGATCCTCTGCGTTGAGATCAGGATTACATGGGACGCATCAAGGAACTGCAAGAATACCTTGAGAAGGTAAGCAAAATCGTGATCCCGCTTATCTTTGTGCATATTATGAACATGAGTTGGCCTTCGATTTTACAGGTATCAATAGCTTTAACCAGGTTGCTCAAGATATTGTTAAGGCTGCTCTGTCAGCCATGGCTGCTGTTACCGACATTCTCTCGGTAATGGCCTCTCCTTCCACTTCTTAGACGAATCGCAGTTTACTGTGTTACAACTGCAACATTATCTCTCTCTCTCTGGTGGTTTGTACTAGTATGTATTTCCTTATCAGAGTAAATTAACATACGAAGCCAGTTTTGGATTAATGGTGAGGACTTCATTTTTTTGCTTTGTCTATGATTTTTTAAGTGAGGAATTCGACGACTAGAAAATGACCAAAAAAAACCACATTGTGGCTGGTTTCTACTCTGTAGCGTAAAATAATATCAGTGTCAGGGATTCTGTTTTGTAAAAAAAATTTAGCAGTGCAAATCTTAGTATCTGAAAATAAAAAATGAATTTTCAATAAAAAAATTTGTATCGTACTGTTTATAAATTTTCTTCGAACCACCTAAAAATCATCTGTAACTATGAGTCACCATCCAGTAAAGTATACGAAAAGGGATTTGTTTGTTTAATTTACGTATTCTTTTTTCCAACGTTAGTTCAGTGTATTCCCCTTTTTTTTTATCTCAAATTAGTTGAGCCATTTTATTGCAGAAAATAAATATTTATCATTAAAGTTTCTATGCTTTGTTCTTTTTCCTACTTTATTCTTATTTTATTTTATTTTATTTAATTCACTAAATTTTATTTTTTAAATTTTCGTACAAGAGGAACGCCTCAACCAAAATGCAAAGGGGGTATTATTTTCATGAATATCAATAAAAAAAAAACATTGATGAAATAATTTTTTTTGGGACAGTATTTAGAAAATAAGAATTTCAAAAATATAAAGCAACACAAAAATTTTTGTTCAGTATATATCATAATAAAGAAATTTAAAGGGGTTTCAAATAATTTGTTGTGGTTTTTTTCATTTAACATAATTATGGGGTTTTTAAAAAATTATATTCCATAATTAAATTTATATTATTAAAAACATTTAAACTCATAATTTTAAACCCGATTTAACTAACTCCATTTTGACCCCAAAAAAATGTTTTTTTTTTTTTTTTATTTTTTGGTTTGTTCATCGAAACTGTTTACTCGATATTAAAATCCTAATTTTTTTATTTTACAATTTAATTTTTTAAAAGATAAAAAATAAAATCATACAAAAAAATT
The DNA here is from genome assembly GCF_023119035.1 of Salvia hispanica. Classification (NCBI taxonomy): domain Eukaryota; kingdom Viridiplantae; phylum Streptophyta; class Magnoliopsida; order Lamiales; family Lamiaceae; genus Salvia; species Salvia hispanica. The sequence goes on along the minus strand of NW_025952747.1, from coordinate 63,605 downwards.
AAAAACAAAAAAATAGTTCAATACTTGTAAAATTATTAAAATTAGGGGGATGATTTTTTTTTAAAATATCATTTAGTGTTCGTCCAAAAGGGTATTTGTTAAAAATACTTTTATTTGCAAAATTGATAGATTTAGAAAAAAAGCCCAAAATAAACCCCCAACATTTTAAATTTTTTTAAATTTTCCCATAACATTATCTTTCAATTATTTATTAACACAAAAAAAACCCAAATTTACCTTTTTGGGGCAACGTTTTTAAAAATAACGGGAATGACTTTTGAAGTAATTTTTACCAAATTAAGTTACTAATTATGTTTTATTAGAGCCTAAATTATAACCCAATATTTTTTTCTGAAAATTTTAAATGTAAAATATTTTTTAACTACAAAAAATGCAAAAAATACAAAAAAAAAAAATTTCTCTTTTCTCAATATAGAAGGAGAAAACAAACTGGGAGTACACAATTTGGATAGATTTATAAATTTCAACTTAATCATAAATAAATTTAAATTGCATCCATATTTTCACGCTACCTACAACCAATTTACACAAAAGAAACCAAATTCCCAAAAAAAAAATATATCCGTTGGTGGGGTTTAGGCTTGAAGGCGTGAGATTTTAGAAAGAGAAGGAGGAAAACAAGCCGAGAGGGGAGTTCGCCGTGGAGAAAAAAAGGTGAGGAGGAGATGGCCTCTACGTGCCGCACGCACCCTACGACGGCGCACGAGGTGAGAGAATCACGACGAGAGTGGGGAAGAAGGAGGCCCCCCTCTCCTTTACAAAATTATTTGTTAGGGTTAAGTTTATTTTCGCTTTTTAAAGGACATCATCTTCTTTCAATTTGTTTTTTAGAATAATGGGAGTACTATATTATTTTTAAAAAATTAAAAAATTCTAATCGAAAATACATTCGGTCAAAATCAACTAAACAATGTTGATTGTTAGTTTTAAACCCCGTCTAAAAAGGACCAACTATGACCCGTTTTTCATGGGCGGACCAAATAATTCAAAAGATAATGTTGACCAAAATCGTAAAAATCATCATAGTTGTGTTTAACAAGTGGTTGTGAGAAAGACTCATCCCAAAATACCGGATGAAGATGTGGCAACCTCGATCCACATCATCTTGTAACGAATTAAAGCTAAAAAAGTTTACAAAAAAATCGAGAACGGAAGAAGAAGGACGCACTACTATGATAACCTCACAACCTGTGTGGACCACAAACACACTGGAAACAAGTTGCGTGGGTTAAATTTCAGATTAGAATCGCTATTGACGCTTTAAGTGCTTATTATCTTGGCCAATAACCCCGCATCTATATAGTATAGAGTTTGATAAACAGTTTATTAATGAAACAGTGAAAATATTTCCTTTCTCAGCTTAAGTCTTCTTTGCTTTCACTTTTCATGGCTTGCTTCATAATCTCTTATCGGGGACCATTTTAACCTTTACTCTAAGATTTAATAAAATAAGGCGTTTTAAACAAACAACACATTTCTTAGGCTGCCAACATTTTCGCACATTTTAGGATGAGCATTAAAATATTATAGTACTAATATTTCTCGACCGTCTTCCTCAACCTACAGATATGCAACCATTTTTGCTAATTTTGCCTCTGTAATTTTGTTTCCTTCATGCAATTCAGCCCTTTTTACTTTCAAATTATGATCTATAGCCGTCTACGACACTAATTTAGTGAGGGCTTGTTTAAATTTTTAAAATTTTAAAAAAAAATTTTGAAGTAGAAAACAGAGAAAATCAAAATTTTGGTGAGGGCTTAAGCCCTCCCATCTTCTCATGTGTGTCCGCCCCAGACATAGCCAACCCCTCCTACTAAATAATTTTACAAATTAATCTTATACTCGTCCGTCCTCCCAATATGAGCCCGTTTTTCCATTTTTTGGGCCCGTCTGAAAAGGGAAACCCGGTCATAATTACATAAATGGAAAGAGGCTCCCACATTCTACCAACCCACTTCACTTACATACTCCCCCCGTCCCGATAGCCTGCTCTCTATTTTAACCATCCGCGAATAAAAGTTTTTGTACCTTCACCTAACTCATTACACCCCATTTCAATTTAAAACTAATATATACAAATGTAACCATATTCCACTAACTTTCTTTCACACACTTTTTTTTAACATTTCTTAAAACTCAAATAAAATAAACGGTAATTTTATTCCATGACAGGGGGGATTATACAATATCTTGCTATTAAGATTTTATCTATAAAATCAAATGTCGTCTTTAAATTAAAGAAGATCCGAGTTATGGCTCGTTTGTTTTTCATGTTAGGGTAGATGGAGATTTTTTTAATGTCTATGTTTGACTGCCATGTTTGTCTTCCCAAGACCCGGTTCTAAATCCCACAACCCGATTTTGTTGGTGTTTATTATTCCAAAATAAGAAAACCCCTAAACCGTTCCCCTGGTTTGAATTTTATCTTCAAAAAAAAGATAGTACCTCCCATAGTCAAATGACGTAATTACCCCCCCCATTATTACAACCACCAATTTTCACCGACAAAACTCCCAACCCAAGCATCCAAAAATGCAAATCAAACAAAATTCGTTGTGTTGGCGATTTAAAAAATTTTTTGAATAATCGAAAATCGATTCGCAGTGTGGTTTGATTCGAAGATTTAACTAAATATAATCGCAGAAAAGCTTCAGCGTTTAATTTTAAGTTCAATCGAACTGTGGGTTCCCCTCGTCTCAGCTGTTGAGGTTAGGTTTAATACAAGATAGGGCCCATGGCTGAGCAGAAAAAATTGGGAATAATGTTTTTAAAAACTTGAAAACTATCCATTTTCAATTTGTGATATCGCTGATTTTGATTATGTACATAATAAAAATCTGTGTCTGCTAGAGTTGTTCGTCTTTCTAAATGCAGGTTATAGGATGTATGTGATTTGATATAATTTGTATTTATTTTTCCCTTTATTCCAATTGATATTTTGTTGCTCTGTATACAATCGATTGAAGTCGGTATGCTCTGACTTAGCGTCATCATTTTTTATAATTTTGTTTACAATTTCGCTTGATAAGTGGTGTTCATATTGGGCAGCCCGACTATGTCTACGGTTTGTTGGCTGTGCATACAATATATGAATAATTCAGAGTACCGACCTTTTATCTATGCACAACATATGTCATTAATTTATGTTGTATATTTGCATTTAGGCCTAAAAGTGGTTCATGTTTGTAAGTGCAATGCTACTGGCTTTACTATGACAGTTTTTTAATCCAAAAGGATGACCGGAAGTCTGAGGAACAACCACCATTTTGATTATGCTTGAGGAAACCGACACCTAACCCCAGACAGCACTTACTATAAATAAATTCAAAATTTAAAAAAAAAATCTACACGTCAAGTACAAAAAAACACATATTATATTATTTCAAAAAACCCAAAATTTATCGGGACATATTTCAAACATTCTAAGCGAAAAACCCCCTCACCACTCTTTTACTATACATTTATCTACATGAAAAATGGAGGGGTGGGGCAAAACGGACCGCCCCGATAAAGTAGTTCCTATGACCCACGCAATCAAAAAAGCACTAATATCTTATTCCCGAAAAAAAATAAAAGGTTTAGGGCACAACTCAAACAGATATAAATCTTACCTTAATTCCCCAAATTTTAAAAAATCAATTATATTCTTTAACCAATATATATAACAATAATCAACAAAATTAAAAAAGATTCCAATGATAGCATAGCCATGTCAGCTTTTTTTTCTCGGAAAATCGCCCGACATCCGCCCAAATTTCCCTTATATCCACCCAATGTCTCATTGTCATTGTACATATATAGACCCGGCCATTTATTGTATATATCCCGGGCTCATGCATGATAATATATGACCAAAACCAAGATTGATATATCCATCCATTGTATAGACCCATGTCCATTGCCATTGATAAAACCCAGCAAGATTTCCCGATCCTTTAATCCAAATTCAAATAATTTAAACCATGTGTAAACGATCAATTGATCAATTTCATATTTTGATCATATTTCATCCAATAACACCTTTATAATATAAAACATATATCTATTGCACAAATTACAAATTTATATCATCTTTCACAATCAATATCAAATAACACATAACTATATCATGTTCATATCATATAATTCAAATATTCACTCTAAGTCAAGAAGATATAGCAATTAACCACATAACGCATGGAAAATTAAAAGTATGATTTATACACACCTGATAAAGATAGATAATCCGCCAGTTTCTGATCTATAGCCCTTATTCTTACAAGGAAAATTAATCACCTCTTCAATTCTTCCTCTACAAAGCACCAGAATAGGTTTTTCCCTTTTTTTTTTCTTTCTTATTCTATTCGTATGATATGTGAAGCTTAAAAGCTTTATATGATGAAGAACTACAATAATATATCTAAGTCAGCTAAATAAATTATTGAACCACTAAATTGATTGATATTATCCATTGTCTTTCTTTTATATTTTTAATACTATAGTTTTAAGATGACTTATACATTTGGCAACTTACACGTATTTTCTACAAGTACACCTATTACAATTAATATATTAAAGTATAACATATATATATATATTGATGGCCAACTCTATATGTTAAAAAAAGAGATCACCCTATTATTATTACACTATTTTCTAAATAAAGTAGCTACTTGCATACAACAAAATTTCTTTAAACTACTAACTATCTAATATTCACAGTTAGTTAATAAATACATAATCATATATGCATAAAGGTAATATACATATGTACTATATGATATTCGTGCATATATATTAATAGATGATCTAATTTACTTAGTTATTTAATTATACTTACCTATATTTAACATATATGTATACATAAATATATTATTAAATCTTTAGAACCTTGCTCAAAAATATAATTAACTATACTTTATTTTCTTATTTAATTTAATTCTATCCTCTTATGCAAGTGACAATATAATATGCAATAATGTAAAAGGATGCATGTTTCGGGTTGGGGATGTCACTGTAAATACAAGAACCTTAGGATAAATCTCCTCCGAAAGCATGCTACTCACTATGGTTGGACCAAAACCCAAAAAAAAAGGAAACGGGTGGTAGAGATTCACTAGAAGAACCGATTAAGTCCATTCTAGCACATGTAAAGAGCTTATATAGGATTGTCCGTAAGTGATAGATCATGCATGACAATCTTCGATGGATAGAAACACATTTGGTAGATTATGTCGACTGCTGACCGAGTTGGATTAATAGATCGAAATTTGTTACGTTGAAGAACAAATTGCTATGTTTTTGTGCATTCTATCCCACCACAAAAAGACACGATTGTTGGTCACGATTTCATGCGTTCACAACCGTGTCTAAATATATGCATATTGTACTCCGTGGGGTCCTTAATTTACACGAGGTGTTTTTAGTAAACCCGAGCGCTTGATGATGATTGTATCGATCCAAGATGGAAATGGTTTAAGGTAAGTTAAATTTGTCAAATGTTATGTTCTTTATCTAAGTTTTTTAAATACCTTGGTCTTAAACTAATTTGATAACAAATACCTGAGTGCCTTGAGCTTTAGATGGACAAGTATATCAACGTCGGGTACCCATTGCGGACACCCCTAGGTACCGAAATAGGAAGGACATAACGACAAATACACTTGCGGTTCGTGATCGACGACTCCGCTTTGTGTATGTACTCGCCGGGATGGAGGGATCAGGGGTGATTCGATGATATTACGAGATGCTATAAGCCGTCTCTTGGACTGAAAGTTCCCAAAGGTAAATCATTTGATATTTCACATAAGTACTATGTTTGACCGTGTAGTTAAACTGATTTTGTTCACACGGTGTCATTAATTGCATTATTCTCCGAACCATCGCTCTCATTTCATAGATTGCTATTACCTTTGCGACAATGCGTATGCCACAAAGCGAGGGATTCATCACACCATATAAAGGCGTTCGCTATCATTTGAAGGAGTGGGGTCCTAGAACCCAAGCGCCTCAAAATCCCCAAGAATTGTTCAACTTGAAGCATACTAAAGCGAGGAATGTCATCGAGCGTTCTTTTTTCGTGCTTAAGATGCGATGGGGAATCCTTCAGAGTCGAGCTTCTATCCTATTGACGTGCAACCGGCTTGATAATTGCTTGATTCCTCCCGCACAATTTCATTCATACTAATATGGAAGTCGATCCCTATGATGACGTCGTAAGCACTCAAATTTATGACGGGTATGGCAAGGACAACGATGAGCCGGTAGTGCCTACTATCAATGTTGTCTCATCAATATTTATCGCTGCATTGTTGGGTCAAAGAATGATCGGGTGAACGTAGCAATATGAGTTTATGAATTCAATCATTATCATTTATGTATGTGAGCTAGTCTATTCGAGAAACAAATGGTGTGTATGAAATGACTAAATGTTCTTGTATGAAACGTTGTTATTTATGACCGCATTTATAATTTATTTTCTTTGTTATGATATGAATGAGTTATGGTCCGTTAAATTTATACTACTGATTCATTTTGTGCATTTGTTTGGGAAATATAAAACAAGTAGTTGTCTTTCTTTTATGTTGAAACAATTGTGAGTTTAGGACAACACAGAGTACAAGTTTGGCATGTTTTTGGCAACACATCACATATTTCAAATTCCATATATAGATTGGACCTTAGAGCCATAACCAAATACCAAAACATCAACCAAAATACCATTAGCTAAAATACATACTTCGACGTTCTTAAGGACGTTCAAACCACACATAGAATTGGACCTCAAATGCATCAACAAGCTTGAAATGGCTAGCCACTCCTTCCACCTGATTGTGATCGTATTTGAATCGAGCACACCCATGCTTCACTTATATCTTTCTCGAGTTATGTTTGAGTGTACAGCCACGTCCCCTCTCCGGTCAGCAGATACACGCCGGCTTTAATTGCCCCATCGGATATGGCGTTGCCAAAAGCCATAAGGAATCTCAATGGTGCGATTGATGTTTGTCGGGTAAGAGAAATGGCGAATGTGGGATAGCCATCAACGTCTAGTGCCCTCCGCCGTCCTCGAACTCGTCATTGTTAGTTGAATCGCTTTCCGTCTCCGATGGCACGTAATCATCAGATGTATCGATGTTCAAGTAGCAACCTTCTTCATCATCATCTTCAACAACTAAAATTGAAATGATTATAATATCATATCCAATATTACCTAAATGAATATCCAATATTACCTAAATGAAATGTCTATACATATTTGGACACTATTATTTATAATTTCAATTCAATTATACCTTAACCACCTTTGCTATCTAAAGATTATGAATCTAAATTAAGATATTAATGCAATCAATATGATCTCAAAATTGTAGACCAACTCCCGACTATTTAGAGATATATATTCTCCACATTGTTAATTAATAAATTAATATAGAACCGAAAATAACCAAACCTTCCATTTAATTCGGTCATACCAACAATGGTTATCCCATCGTACTCCAATGGGTTGTATTTGACATGGTAGGCCGACGAGATAGTCACCTTTTTGTACCCAAACCCTAATGGATTTGACAAATATCTACCAAGTGGTAAATGCTATTCCAATTGCATTAAATATTGTATTACGAGGTGTTCTATGAATAATTCTATATAATGTAGTGAAATTCTCACATTTATACAATCAACTCCAAAATGAACTCCCAATTCCAGCTCGAGCATCGTTCTTCTATAATGGCAAATGGATTCAAGAGATGGATTATGTGTTGCTCACCACACTCATCGAGAAGAGGATCGGGCGTGGATAGGACGATGCAAGCGTTCCTAACTATTTGGTTCGTTTGTGTGCTAAATTGATTAACCGGCATTTAGGTTCCGAACTAACATGCAGCGACATCACGACACGTTTGAAGATACTCAAGCATAGTTACGATACATTCAAGGCGTTGGTTGCTACAACCGCGTACGACTATGTCAACAAGATCATCATCGCCAATGAAGAGTGGGAAGAGCGTATCGTGTTCGCACACTCATTTTTATATGTAGATTGATGATTGTTTATTTAAACGAACTAATTGTCGTGTTGTATTTGTAGAGAAATGCGTCTCGGCGTACTACCACCGCGGCGAGCTACATTTTGACGAACCGGCCACTATGTTCGGTTATTCGACATGAAGGTTGAGGAGTCAACCGAGGTGATAACCTTATCGAAAACACCGAGGTAGTAGTCAATACTCGACACCATCGAGCTAAACGAGCTCGTTTGTTTGAGTGCAAAAGATTCGGCTGTGGATGTCGATGAAGTAAACTCATCATGGCCCGGCGTATCACGTGTTCGCGAAAGCTATTTCGCATGCGAGGTTAACCTAGACCTAGACCACCTTTCATCCTCAAAGTCACCAAGTCGTGTTATACCGGCGAATGAGGTGGTGGGGTCTTCATTCAACGGTTCTTCGTGTGCTTTTTGGAGCCCACTACCAACCTCACGCAAGACGACACCATAGGGGTTTTATTGGCATCCATCGGTTGTTATGCAATATGGTTTAGAGTTAAGCATCTTTTGGTTGGTTTAAATTAATAGAAGTAAGAGTAGAAATGTTATGTTTTATGTCCTCCGCTTAGTTAGTGGTCTAAAATATTGATCGATGAGCGTGTTTGTCCTCTATGTATTAGGAGTTAGAGAGTGAACTTGTTGCTATTTTATTTTGCTATTAAAAAAAAAGGCATAGTAGCCAAATGGTTTGTGTACTCTGATTAAATGTGTAAATCCATTACTGAAATATAAGCATAATTATCAGCCAAATATAAACATCAATATCAACCAACAATGTGAATTTCAATATAAGCATCAATATCAGCCAAAATATTTCAATATGTCATCATCATGGGTATCACAAAGTCTGCATTAATAACACAACCATATTGAAAATACATACATTGTTCGGTGTTCATCATATACATCCGCAAAAGAATAAACGGGCATACCGCGTAAAATGCATTGGCCCTATACAACAAAAGACTAGCAAACATCGACCCCCACTTTCAAATCATTCCATCGTATCCGAAGATCTAGTACGAATGTCGGCCGAAAACAAACTCATCCAGACCCCTAAAAGATCCATAAACTCGGGCTCCTTAACAAGCTTTTTGGCCACATAAAATTGTTGTTTTATGGTGAGGTCGGGCATACCTTTAGTTGATTGAACACCTCAATTCTCTTCGTGCTAAGATTGAACTCATAGCCTATTTGGTTCGAGATTTCCTTCAACCGATCATTCGTGTCTTCGTGGATGCGATTCATCGAGTAAGGACATTGTCGATCTTGTCCATCTTGTCCACTGTCTTTCTCTTCTTGTTCTTTTTGTGAGGCACGTTCGGAGCAGCTCATCAACCATCTCCGGTAACACACCGTCAGAAAGACTTCGTCGGGGAAGAGTTCCTCTAAAGTCAGTGGTGAGGACTTATCTGAATCTTCATTCGAATGTACCTTAGGGCCATAAATTTTGGGGACCGTCTCCCCTGTATCCACAGACCGAACTTCCTCCGCACGGTCCTTGCCGAAGATCTCTTTCCATCATTCAACAAGGGCCAAGACTTGTTCCTCATATACTTCGTTGCTTCTTTTTCGCCATATAAATTAAACAAAACCATTAGTTCTATTACGAAATATAAATATGCATAACTCCCAAAGAATATGTAAAACACAACCCGCACGACTTGTGCCCATTGTTCATGATCGATATCTATTTTGTAGTTACCATCGGCATTGAAACCCACACCACTTCGGTCAAGTATTTGCATTAGCGAATAGTAGGGGTGTGCATTCGGGTTCGATTTTTCGCCCAAACCAAACCCGAAAAACCGAATTTAGGCTAAAATTGAAACCGAACGAATCGAAAACCGAAAACGAACACCGAAAAACCGAACCGAACCGAACTTAAAAAACCGAACAAAACCGAAAAAACCGAAATTTCAAAACAAAACCGAAAAACCAAAAAAAAATAGTATATTTTAATATATCTAATTTATTTTATTTTATATATACTAATAGAATATAAATATATATAATATAAAATTAATATAATATATATAATATTTATTATATAAAAATATATTAGAAGAATATGTATTATATATATGATATAATATACTAAATTAATAGGATAAAATATATAATAATATATTTAAAATATAATTCGGTTTTTCGGTTTTTTTTTGCCCAAACCGAACCGAACCGAAAAACCAAAATTTTTGTATTTTTAAAACGAACGAACCGAAAAACGAAAAAACCGAACCGAATTTCAAAATTTCGGTTTGGTTCGGTTCGATATTCGGTTTTCGGTTATTTTGCTCACCTCTAGCGAATAGTAGTTCTTCTTCCAAGTGTTGATCTTAGACTTGATGTGAGGGTGAACACATATGTCGGTCTTTGGGAATTCCTACTGAGTGCCTCCTTTGTTCGGGTTAAATATCCCGCACGAAGCCATTATCTCGATTTCCATCCGTCGCCGATAGCTCCTTCATAGTTGCCATAAGGATCTCCTCCTCACGTTGTGTCCAGAACGCCTTGACCTATCTACTATTAACCCTCCGCCCGTATGAAGATTCGGGTCAACTGGAAAATAGATAGTCCTCTTGTAGTTGTTAAGGCGGCATATGTACCATGAAGAATGAATGAAATTTACTAGAGGGATTACCATCGGTCAATGGACGTCGTTGGTGTCATTGCCATTCAATTGTTGGGATCCCATGGGAACAACCTTCACAACCGATAATTAGTACTCCTCCGTCCCACTTTAGGAGTCCTGGTTGAGTTTAAGACGAGTTTTAAGAATGAAAGAAAGTCGTGAAAAAAGATAGTGGAATGTGGGTCCTACTATTTTATATTAGTTTTATAATAAAATGCGAGTGGAAAAAGGATAGTGAAATGTGGGGCCTAATAAGATTTATGGAATATTCCAACCGAGACTCATAAAGTGGGACGCCCAAAATGGTAAACCAGACTCCTAAAGTGGGACGAAGGGAGTATATTACAACAACTACCACAAAAGCCCATTGAATCAATAAATCTCTAATCAAGAAACTGTTATCCAATATATAGTATTTGCACTAAACTGCAATATACGATGCTTCAAAATTTTCCAAACCAAAAATTACAAAAGAACCAACACAAATTAAATGTCACACTGCAACTATCTTATACATTCACGCTGGTTCATGTTATACAAATGAAGATATTCATACACACAATATTGAGGAAGGCAATTCCACTGTAAACAACTAGCAGAAATTTGTTACGGTTGTCCATTCCTTTTTCGCATCTGTTCACATGTTAGACCATCATGTCAAACAAACGAGCCCTTAGAGAATGAGAGGAGACTATAATACCGAGTGAAATAAAGGGGAAAAAATTGGAATGACACAAAATTAAATTAATCAATAATTATACCAGACGGGTATCGAGTTCACAATACCCGATCCAGATGCCCGTATTGGCCGGCCGGGTCGGGTATTTCACATTCGAAAATGTAGGATGACGAAATTCATTTATTGGGGCAAAATAGTCCACGTAAATGGTCGCCCGCACCATATCCAATTTCGTTCGTTTGAAGTTTGAACGCAGAAACAGAAGCAAATATAACTCCTGTGCTTCGCCGGAACATTTCGCCGTTCGCACAAAGTTTGAACAAATTGTTTTTTTTTTCTCCCAATCTGTAAATAAAATCCTAATACTACAATTTTCAGGTCGAATCATACACGTGAAAAACACCAGCTCACTGCGCTCGCGCATTGTCTCCTCATTTTGCTCCAACTGAAACACAGAACAAGCCAAATCCTTGATTCGATTGCTGCCCCCACAATTCAACGTTTTCAAGCTCGCCTGCCGCAGGCAAGTTTCTCCACTTAGTTTTTTTTTTGGCGGAATTCATGCACGTTTTTTTAATTGCGTATCTCCCGTTTATCTAATCTGAAATTATCATAATCAGACTTTTCATCCTGCGCCGTAGTTGTGATTATGCTAAATGCTCGATCTGTGATGAAAAAGAAGAAAAACAAAAATTAATGGGAGCTTTGCATGTTCCGTTACTTAGTTTTTGGTTACTTTTTCCTTGTCCGTGATGTTGAGGAATAAGATAGTATCTGCCAAAATGAGCAAAAGTGATGTAGAGATGAAGATGCCAAAAAATTCTATGATGATTCAGGAAATAGCATCGAAGAGTCTGAATGCAAATCAGTTGACCCTAAGGTTGAAGTTAAAGAGGAAATTTCCGTGCAGCTGCTGGATCTGGGGATGGAAACGGAAGGGAGAATGTCGAAGAAGAACTAAATAAAGTTTCAGATGAAAAAGTTGAAGACAAGATGGATGTGGAAGACCAAACTAACCCTGTAAAAAGAGGCCATTGGGCCAATAGAAGGATCAACCTGTGGAATAAGCATTACCAAACTTGATGATAATGAGCCAATAAACACTGAAACTGCAGCTGAGGCACAAACTGCTGCTCGTGATTATAAAGAGCTATTAAACACTGAAACACCAGCTGAAGCAGAATCTGCTGCTAGGAGTGCAGTGAAGAAACGAGGTGACATAAAATTTGAAATGGTTGAATGTGATGCGACTATTTCTGGGGTGAAAGAAGATGGGCTGACGAGAATGATGTGGTGGATGAAAACCAAGGGCCGGTGTTGAGAAACGACCCAATGAAGATGTTGATGTGAAATATGAAGTGGTTAAATGTGATGCTACCACTAATTCCGAGTTGAAAGAAGATCAGCTTGCTAAGAACGATATGTTGGATGAAAACCAAGGGGATGATGTTAAGAAAATTCCAAATGAAGATGTTGTGGCGAAGTCTGGAGAAATGGGCAAGGATACAGATGATATCGAATGTATTTCCTATGAGACGGTGGTGGAAGATGTTGGTGCTGGAAATGCCCCTGCACAAAATAGGCAACTTCAAACTGATTTTTTTTTCCAAAGGACATGATGCTAACATAGGTGATGTTCAACCGGGTGTGGATGAAGAGATGGAAGATGTTGTTCACTGTGATCAGGATAAGATGGTTAAATATAAAGAACAGGGTGCAGAATCTTTCTTGTGAGCCATGAAACTCATGGGAATGAAAAAGCTTCTGAAACTGCTGCCAAACTGGATGCTGAAGAATCTTCACTTGCGAGCCAGCCTGAACCTTTTACACCCAATTCTCTCATCCGATGTTCTTCTCAAAAGCAATGTTATGGATGGCGATGGCGGCTACAGCGGTAGCCAAAAAACCGCCACAGGATATGGCGTAGCGCTATAGCGGGATATGGCAGCGATAAATTAATTAATAAAATATTAGTAATATATGTATAGATAAATTCAAAAAATTAAAAAATAATAAAAAATGTAAATATCAACTACTAAAACAGCTAATAAAGCATAAAGTCATAAGCAATTATATATTATGCATATAATAATAAGTCTTAGTTCAACCATTAAAATATAAAGTCATCATCATAATGAGGTCGAAGTTTCTTTTCTTTTCTAGATATATGGATGTGGTTCTTGAGGCTTTCCTAGAACTTGATGAGGTAGAAGTTTCTTTTCTTAGACCTAGACCTAGTATAAGTGTTAGGCTCACCAATGTCTGACGACTCGTACACGGTATCCCAATCAAGTGAATCTCCATCAAAAACCATATCATTGCCTTCACCTTCACCTAGTATAAGTGTTAGGTTCTTTGGGAGAGAAGGCGCAGCTAGTGTTTTTTGGGAGGGAATCTGATTCTAAGAACAAAAACCCTAATTTTTTACTAATTGGGTCGGGTTTGGGCCGGGTTTGAGGGTAAAATAAATTTGGGCCATCTTATTTGCTAATTGGGCCGAGGATTTGGGGCAGCCCAACCAAAAATGACGCCATATCTGCCATGGCACCGCCATGGCGCCTCATTCGTGGCGGCAAATGGCAGTCGCCATTAAAAGTTCCATGGCAGCATATCAGATGGCGTTTTTCTTGAAACCCGCCATGCAATGGCGCCACGGCGCCGCCATAGCTGATATTTAATAACATTGCTCAAAAGACTGCAGACCATAGCCGAGAAACGGCCCAGCCTGTTTCTAGTCAAGCAGCACTACCTTTCGTAAGAAATATAATGTTCAGCTGAGAATACAAATGATATTATAAGATTGGATTTTAAGGATGAAGAAATGTCCAATGTTATTTAGAATGCACTTTTTCCTTGTTGCCATTTTTAGATGGGGGAAGATGATGATGGAACACCTGAGGATCAAGCAGCATTCATGAAGGAGCTCGAGCATTTCTACAGGGAGAAGACAATGGAATTTAAACCACCCAATTTTTATGGGCAGCCACTAAATTGTCTGAAGTAAGCATGCTGAGCTGTTGATTTTGCTATGCCCTCTCGCGTATATATTTATTTCCTTGGTTTGGTGGCTGCTAGGTTATGGAGGGCTGTAATTAGGTTGGGAGGCTATGACAAGGTATGCGTGTCCAGATGTTCCATTCCAATGTTACTTTTATTTGTATTCCATGTTACTGCTTCTTGGCGTTAAGATTAATGTTCTATATGACTGTATTATTGTTCATGCATGTGCCTCAAATTATATGTACTTAAAAGCTTGGAAGTTTTTAGATTTTTTATGCAGACTGGTACAACTAAGAACTTAGACTAAATCTGGTCCTAATGCTAAAGATCAAAAGGTATCTATAATGAGTGTGTTGTTTCACTATCACAGGAGTAGGATGGATAATAGACTTCAAATATAAATAATTTGGTGTTGACATTGTCAAGGATAGGAGATAAGAATGAAGTCATGCATCCATATTCCATATTATGTGTGAAATAAAATGCATATGGACACGTAAAGTGAAAACTCCCTCTAGGATTGTTTCATTTCAGTAGTCAAAGTCTATGGAAAATAAAATCATGTTATTTCCATCATCAAACCAAGTATCTGTTAACCGGCAGTCTGGCGCACATGGTTTTGCACTTACATTTCTTGGCACGATTCAAAGAATGAAACCTTACAGCATTATAAGGCACTTTTTTGTTAATACTTGATGTAATAAGTTCCTTTATGTGTGACAATTAAATTGTTGTTATGGTTCGTTAAATTATTCAGCTCATCATTACTAAGGGTGTTTAAGGTGGGGAACTTTATTTTAGAATTAACCCTCTAATAACCAGGCCATATCTGTAGCTATAAGTTGTTCAAGGCTTCAAATTCTTCTTGTTTGACTGGACTTAAGAACTAACATTGAAGTTGACAAATGTTCTCAAACATGTCTCAGAAACATGAAAATGTGTGTGCAACTGGTTTTTCAACTTGTGGAAATGAAGAGCAGTTTTCAGTTTCACTGCCTGGTAATTCTGATAGAGTACCAGTTTGCTTCGTGATCTTAGAAAACCTGAGGGTTCTTTATGTTACTCAGATGGACTTACTCACAATGTTACCACAAGTCACTTAATGGCGTTCTATCTGTCAGAAACTTGAACTTCTTTGATAAGTATTTTTGTTGAGTGCATTGACAACTCAGACAAATTGATGTTTTGAGCTGCCAAATTTATGAATTTGTGAATCTTTGTTAGGTAACTGGATCCAAGTTATGGAGGCAGATCGGAGAGTCATTCCATCCTCCAAAGTAAGGCATTCTTTTCTTTAAATGATTTTTTTAAAGTCTTGTGTTCTTGCTGATGCCACCTTTTTTGTTTATATGCGCCAAGCTTCAACTTTATGTGGGCTGTGGTAAAGGTGGGTGGGTGTGTCTCTGTAACTTATAGCTTTAACAGTCTGGGGCTACTGCTGCATTGTAAACCATATCCAGTTTTTTCTAAAATCATTCTCTTTAGAGTTAGCTTTAACAATCTAGGGCCACTGCTGCATTGCAATCATATCCAGATATTTTCTAAAATCATTTTTCTTTAGAGTTAGATTCATTTTGATTTTGTAAGCTGCACATCAAATGATGTTGTCTCATCTGATATGTGGTCTAGTGGTCTTTACTGAAAATGTGCTTGTTATTCTACCTGGCCTGTGGTGTAAAAGGACAGCATTTATAGTTATGTTGGTTTAAATGTATATGACTATGACTTCTATTATTATGTAATTCCTTCTTCTCCGCTTTAAACAAAGTGCCCTTAGAAGTTTTTTCAATGCTCTCCTATGTTTTTTATTGCTGCAGGACTTGTACTACAGTCTCTTGGACCTTTCGGATCTTCTATGAGAAGGTAATGATTTTCTTTTAACTTTTCATGCTGTAACACACTGATTTCTATTATTACCTCTGCCCTGCAAAGAAAAAGAAACTGAACAAATTTCATTTGGTTCTGTACATCTGCTACAGGTCTTTCAGTGATTTGGTGCTAATGCTTTAAGTAGATATTGCCCCACCTTATTTATTTTGAAATAAGTCAAATTAACAAGGAAAACATGGTCATATGTATTGCTCTTTGACCATATACTTATTTCTGCTTTATTGGTAATAATTTGGTGCTGCGTCTAATCTAGTATCTATATAAACCTTATTTCTTTCCCCTATTTGCATTAGTCTCTCCTGGAATATGTAAGGCATAAGACACAAAGTGGTGAGCTTCAACTCCCTGTAGTGTTGCTCCCTGAAGTTTCTGAAGTTTCTGCTGCTGATGGTGAGGTGAGTTTTCATTCAATTGTTCCTACCACATGTTTGTACCTTCGATTGGATTTTGCAGTAAAACTCTGTTACTTTAAGAACCTTCCATTTTGTGGCTCTTGAGCTGAGAAGATTTGATACCTCTCTCATTGTTGCAGACATTAGCGGAGATTGTAAAATGTTGGTTAATGCCTGTTGTGTCTGTTGTAAACAGAGGGTATATTGTTTGTAATATGCGCCTAACTGTACAAAGAAAAAGCATATATGAGTGATGTTTGACTTATTATATGAGCGAAGATGGCTTAAAATTCCTCATATACCATATAAATGTGTATACTTCTATCCTTTTTTCTGCGAGGCTTGTATCTGTTTACGTTTCTGTTATTGTGCTATAACTGCAGAGGGCTTAGTATGAATACATCACAAGTTTAGATTTATGTATTTTTCACAGGGAAATGGTTATCAAGGATCAGGATCAGGACCAGGACCAGGAAGGCCTAGAAGAGATTCTGCTGCCCGTACTATGCAAGGTTGGCATGCCCAACGCCTTGGGGCTGATGAGGTTGGGGATCAAGTTATGAAGGTACCTACGAGTGATATATTCAAATCAGCTTGATTTGCGATCTGGCAGCATGGTTTTGGGTTACACTTTCTGCAATTATAATTTGGCAGGACAAGAATCTCAACAGTATGGCTAAGAATGAGAAGAATCTCAAAAGCATTAGTAAGCTAGATTTTGTGTTAACATGTTTTTAGTATATTAACCTCATCAGATCAACATTGTTGAAATTAATGTTGTGATGAAATATGTTCTATTTTGACCTATGAGCATGAATTGAATAGATCGCTTTTCTGTGCCTCACATTTGTAGGTTTATTAAAACAGAAGAGACCAAATGAAGTGGAGGATTCAAGTTCAAGCAAAGCCACTCGAACTGATGTATCTAAGCAGTTAAGTCTTGATTACATTTACAAGTTCTTTGTACTTAGCTCTGCTATAATATCACATAATCTTGCAGACTGTACTAGTGTACTGTAGTATTTTTTAAAAATTGACTTGATTTTTGAAGATGTGTATTATTGTACCTAATTTGACAAACATCCACAGAAGCCGTCTGATGTATGTTTCC
Organism: Salvia hispanica; assembly: GCF_023119035.1. Taxonomy (NCBI): domain Eukaryota; kingdom Viridiplantae; phylum Streptophyta; class Magnoliopsida; order Lamiales; family Lamiaceae; genus Salvia; species Salvia hispanica. The sequence goes on along the minus strand of NW_025952747.1, from coordinate 45,848 downwards.
AGTGATACCATTTTGTGATATTATTGACCAAGATCGAAATATTTTGGCTAGTTGGTTTCCTATATCTAATCTAAGTTAACTTGTATAGTAATTTGTATGTAGAACATTGGAAAAATATACACAAACTTTGTTTCTTCATTTTCAAGTATTGTATGGTATTGCATGTGATTTACCTTATGCCAATTGCCAACACTAGTCCTTTGTCAAAGCTAGTCTGCTGAAGAGGATTGCTTCTGGAATTGCTAAACGAACATAAATCCTGTTAACAACCCCCTCCCCCCCACTGTATATCAACTCAGTAGCAATTAACATTGTCTAAATCTCCTATTGACTCGTAGACTGGTGACATCTGTTGTTGATGTTGGGCCACCAGCGGACTGGGTGAAATTAACGTCGCCAAACTGTATGTTCACATCATCTTACATTTATTCTTCAATTTGTAGAAATTACTCTAATGCACAAAAGGAATTGATGTACTTGTTTTATATGTGCAGAAAGAATGTTTTGAGGTTTATGCCCTAGTGCCGGGATTGTTAGCGAGGAGGTGTGTGCTTTGTGTAGTTTCCTTTACTTGTCATGGATTGTGATTCCACAATCTTTCTCACCAACTCCATATGAAAATAAATAACTAAACAAGGGACAACTTTTGAGAGAGAATGTCATCCTCTTTCACATGTTTCTTACCTCATCGCATGATTAAATCTGGATGGCTTGAGTGGGATTATTCTTCATAATTCTCTACTTCAGTTCAATCAGAAAATTGAGAAATTAGACAAGCTATATAGTCATAGCTGTTGCAAATGTTGTTGGAACTTCATAAGATTTAATTCAATATACTATTATTCAGGAGTGAGTTTTCGAAAAGAATATTGTCCCACTCAATCCAATCTTGAAGTTTAAAGGATGAAGTGCAGAAATATTAGTTATACAATTGTACTGTAACTTTTATTCATTGTTTCCAAGCACTATATTCATGATCAAGCACTTTTCCTAAACTCAATTTGCTCAAATACTTATCCAATTGAAAACATGTCTTAATCATAATTATTTTCTTATTGTCTGCTTAAATTGTTATTCATGCATTGGGTCACATCTTCGCTAATGGGAACCTGAAGCCTGAACTGACTAATTTTCACTGACTGTAGGTGTATTGTGTTTGTATCCCTCTTCTTGTGAAACAGTTTTATTATATTTTAGATGACATATTTGCATTTACTCCATTGTTGGGTTAGGTGCGAGTTCAATCAGATCCCGCTGGACGTTTGGTCATAACAGGTCAGCCTGAGCAAGTTGATAATCCCTGGGGATTGCACCATTCAAAAAGGTAGCCGGAATCTTCATCATTGTTATTTTTATCTGCATATTTTAAAAAAAAATACATGCTGATATATAATCTGTGACTACTGTAATTGGATTCACAATTTTTTTTCTAATAATCATCTTAATAAGGACATATCATTACTGTTGTGTTATTACAAATAATAAAATATGTTTGTTTCATAGTAGTATCACTTTTTATGTGTGTCGCATGTCCCTTTTGCAAGTAGTAATAAGTAAATAAAACAGTTGTTCCTTGATAAGTAAATTAGAAGAAGAAAATACTCACTTCATATGTCTGAAGTTTCAAATTTCCAGTAATATACTAATTGAGAGCCTAAATTAGTACACACAATTTATTATAGCTAAAACTTAGGTACTAATGTCCTCAAACCTGTGTTTTATTTGTTGATAAGTACTTCCTCCGTCCGTTACCAATAGTCTTGTTAGACACAAGTTTTAATGCAATATTGGTAAAGTACGAGGAGGTAAAGAGAAACATACTACTGAAAATCAGACTATTGCTTGTGGATGGAGGGAGAATTCTTTAATTATTCTTAACTAGGTTTTATTAATCCATAATTAGGGTCTTAATTCTAACTACTTGGATGACCATATGGTGCGATGTTTGCACGAGAGAGTGCGCCTCAGTCGCTATTTAGTGTGCACTAATGATGTAGAGATTTGAGTTGGAACATTGGAAGTTTATGGTTTACAATTTCACATGCTTGTTTATGATCATGTTCAGGTTATCAGCTTACCGGCAAGAATTCAACCAGTACAGACTTCAGCCGTGGTAAGCCTGCACGGACGTCTCTTTGTCCGCATTCCAATTGAGCAGCCAAATATGTAGACAACAATTTAATTCATCGGTAACATCTACAACTTGCTGAATGTATTTATGGTAGTGGATTAGGTTTAGTTGCTGACAAAAATATGGGGAGGCTTTTTGGGCTGTAAGATGATGAATTGCTGATGCTTTGATTCATCTCTAACTTGTTTTATCAGTGCTTGAATGAACAGTTAGTTTTTGGTGAATTTGTGGGTGCAGCAACATTTATTTTGATAAAAACTAATTTTCAAATATGACATCATTAACACAATATTTCAATAATATCAACATTTTTTTATTTGTAGCAAATGTAGCACATCCAAATGCCAATTACAGGAGTATATGTTTGAATAATATTAAGAAAGAGAAGCACATAATATGATGATTTGGAAAATTAGCAGCTTATTCACCACAATCTGACCTTGATTCGCATAAATAAATTTAGAAATCAATAGCACACAAATTTAAGATCATTTGGTAATCATCAACTCATTCACCACATTGTAAGTAATAAACAAAAACGCAGCTGTTGCATGCATTGCGACAGAGATTATGAAGAAGAAAATGGTAGTTTGATTACATTGAAAAAGTGGTATCGATATTCCAAGATTTGAAGAAAATGTAAGCAGTGGTGGCGGATAATTAATTACCGGCATTCCCAGTGGCCAAATTGAGCAAACCGCCACCGCCACCTACGGCCGAAGAGTGGGAGGCAGCGGTTGGGTCTTGTTCCTCCTTCAAAGGCAGGCGTATATACTCCGCACGCTCAAACGACATGGCTGTCAAGACCAGCAGGTCGAGTGGGCCCACGACGCGCCCGCCGAACAGCTGTCCGTTCCCGGCGGAGACAAGTATAGAGAGATCGACGGAGCAGGGCGGCGAGCTGAGAGACATGATGATGGAGCAGCCTTGCAGTGTGACGACGCCCGGGCTGCAGCACGCTCGCATTGGCCACGCGGAGATGCACTCGACGACGTCGTTTCCGGGGAGGATGTGGGTCCGCATGGTTACGTGATGATGTTCTTGGAACCCTTGGGGCGGCCTCGTGGGCGGCGGGTTTGCGTTGGAGAGATGCTGGATCCGGATTGTGACTGCGGTGGAGATTCGGCACAGGGCTCTTCCATTCTCTCTCTCTCATTTCTGGGTTTCTTGCTTCTTGGTGGACAAGATGAACGGTTTTTCTACTCAAACAGAGAAAGATAGAAAAGAGTGGAAGTGGAACACAAGTCGTTGAACCCCAGATTTGTTGCGTACGTGTATATATACAGAGAGACAGAGTTTAATCAATTTACTACCTCCGTCCCCCAAAATTTCTCATCTTTTGCGACCGGGTTTAAGAAATGTAATGGAAAATGAGTTAAAAGATGGTGGGATATGGGTCCTACTTTTTAGTATTAGTTTTAGTTTTATAATAAAATGCGAGTAAGAATGAGTTACTGGAATATGGGTCCATGCTAAAAATGGTAAAAGTGAAGTGTATCAAATTTTCGGACGGACCGAAATAGTAATATGTATCAAATTTTCGGGACAGAGGTAGTATGATACTACTGTAATTCAAGCCACACCACAAATGATCAAGGTCTACTACTTTCATATTTATATAGTACTACATCACAATATATAAACTACTCCTTCCCTGCCATGATTTAAAGTTACTCAACACAAAATTATGAGTCTCATTATTAATTTTAGGGAAATTGCTCAGAAATATTGTCAACTCTCACAAAAATTTGATATTTTTCACCATCTTTAAGGGTAGTCTTAATTAAAAATTTTCTTACTTTTCAAATTGTGCGGATTTCCTTCACTAAATTTCCGGCATAAATTTTACCTACGTGGAATGTAGATACTAATGTTAGAGCATCCAACCATCATCAATTACATCTTCCCTACAAGATGAAATGTAGCTCCAACCATTACACATATATTTTTAATACATGGCTTGATGAGTGAACAAGTTAGCAATTTAAGAAAAGTTATCAAATATAATGCACATATGCTGTGGATTTTAGTTGTTTGTCTACAAGAAGCTTTCCACACAAGTGATATCTTTGGAATAGTTGCAAAATATTTTCGAGGTTGACTAAAAGCATAATTTGGTATTGAATCGGATGAGGAAGCATCGAACTTAAAATGATTATAGTTAAATTTTTGAATAACTTGAAATGTGTTCCTTAAAAATAAAATCGAACCGAACCGAACCAAAACCTAAACGGAACCGAATCAAATTTTAAAAATCGATTTAGTTTGATTCGAATTTCAGATTTTTTGGTTGACCCTCTAAATGGAACATCTTATTCTTTAGAGCATCCGCAATGGTCGGTAGCGACGGCTACGAACCATGGAGGCGAGCCAACGCGTAAATCGCGATGCCGCGGCTGAGTCTGCTGCAGCGTGGCAATGCCGCCATTGTGGCGGCCCGATCGCTGCGATCGGCCAGCGCCGAATTTTGTTTTTTTTTTAATTCTTTTTAAAAAAAAATTTTAATTCTTTTTTTTAATTTTTGAAAAACTATATAAACGCGATTTTCTCTATCTCTAAATTTCTGTACAAGAGCAACATCTAGCGATTGACAACAAGATTCAAGGTGGCTCGTGTGTGGAAGCCGAATTTTTTTTATTATGTTATTTTTATGATTTTTAGTTAATGTACTTTTTTTTATTTAAATAAAATTAATGAATTTTCTCGTATATGTCTCGTAAATTTAATTCCGTATTTTAATCGTAATTTTAATTCCGTAAATGTAGTATATTTTGAATTATTTTTATTGCTTGTATACACTGTGCTAAATCGCGATGTGACATGGATTTTTTAATATCTGACGAGCGAGAGAGAATTGCTTTCATTTGGCCTATGTACTTATATCGGATGCTCTTATACTTACATTAGTGTTGAATTTGTTATTATCTTCTTTTTATGGCTCTCAAGTGCTAATATATATACTCATAGGTCTCAAATTTGCAAATTTTCCCAATTAGTTTTAACGGTGGCTTCCTCCCTCTGACTTCAATTAATAAAACGATGGCCGCTGAAACGACGCCGCCGCCGAAACCCTCCTCCTCTGAACCCTCTCCCGTCACTCCGGCAGCCTCCGCCGCCGACCGTCCACCTCCTTCCTCCGCCACACCCACAGCTCCGTCCTCCATCACTGCTCGCCTTAGCGAACCCGACGCCGATGTTATTCACATTCCCAGCTACTCTCGTATGCTGAATTCTCATCTAATAATCTACAATTGCGTGATAATTTGTCTGTGGTTTTCAAAATTGATGATTATTTTTTGCTTTTATATCATCAGGGTGGTTTTCGTGGAATGCCGTTCATGAATGCGAGGCTAGATTCCTACCGGAGTTCTTCGATGGGAGGTCGCCGTCGAAAAACCCTAAGATTTTCAAATATTACAGGAATGCCATCATACGGCGGTTCCGGGAGAATCCTAGCCGGAAAATAACTTTTACCGAGATGCGGAAGACGATTGTGGGTGACGTGGGGTCTATTCGGAGGGTTTTCGATTTCCTGGAAGCTTGGGGTTTGATTAATTACGCTGGTTCTACTTCGAGGCCTCAGCTGAAGTGGGAGGACAAGGATACTAAGTCCGCCGCAGCGCAAGGCGGCGGCGATGTTGCTGTGGTGAAGAAGAGGGTTTGCAGTGGTTGCAAGACCCCTTGTACCATTGCTTGCTTTGAGTCTGAGAAGGTACCATTGCTATCAATTTTCTTTATATGTGTGTGTGCATTCTTTGTTGGCAAAAACTTGTGCTAATCCCCCATTAGGGCTTATTCATCATAATTAAGATCTAATCTAATTAGTACGTATGCACATTACATTCGAATACTCCAGAGCTGGAGCATGCCTCTTGTTTGTTTTGGCAATTAGGGATGATTTGTGCTTGTAGTATTTATGAGTAATATGGTGCTTTTCATGAATTCTGCTCTCAATGTGTGTTGATCACTTAAAAGTGTTTTTCATTATTTCTTAAATCAATATTCTCCAGGTATTTAGTGGAGTAGTAATTATATGTAACATTGAATGATGGGATCTAATACCTTCTTTTAACATGTGAGCAGCACGATATGACACTTTGTGCGAGGTGTTATGTGCGGGGAAATTATAGGGTGGGCTTGAGTTCAGCAGATTTTAAGCGGGTTGAGATCAGTGAAGAGGCGAAGTCAGACTGGAGTGATAAAGACACCCTGCAACTTCTTGAAGCTCTCATGCATTATGGTGATGATTGGAAGAAAGTAGCAGAGCATGTTGGGGGAAGAACTGCCAAGGAGTGTGTGGCTCACTTTATAAAGCTTCCATTTGGCGAGCAATTTGACGGTCCTCCGGAATCCAGAGAGCTGGATACCGAGTTAGGTTTACAAAATGCAGCAATGACCACAAAGAGGATGCATCTTTCTCCACTTGCTGATGCCAGCAACCCCATTATGGCGCAGGTAAGGACTTCCTCTTTGGGGTAAAAGAATATCCAGTAAACCATTATTGGTATCGCTATCTAAATCGTTACAGTGGTTTTTATAGCAATTCATAATTTTGTGAGATGATTGGGTCATATCATGCAATTTCTAGACAAGCTAAAAACTAAATTCATGTGATATATATCGGTTTTATTGAAAGTTTACTGTTATTGTGTTTTTCTGTCTTGATAATGCATTTTGTAAAATAGTTAGTACTATATGATACTGTGTTTGTAAAAATATTTTCTTTCTTGCAATCAAACTGGACGCTGATTAAAGACTAATGGGCTTAGCTTGATATTATTTTTGGATGTTTATGTTAATGCTGGTAATTAATAGACTTTGATGAGTGCACTCTTTCTCCCCAGGCTGCTTTTCTCTCTACATTGGTTGGAGTAGATGTTGCTGAAGTGGCAGCACGTGCTGCAGTAACGGCTATATCTGATGTTGGTAACTTGAAGCAACAAGGTATAAACTGCTTGTTTAAGGCTTAAAATTCATATGCATGTTCAATTCATTGATGTTTAAGTATATATGCACATTATATTGCTAAAGGATAGAGAGCATACAAGGAAAATACTCAAAGTAGTTGAAAGTAGAAGATAGTTTTATACTAACTCCAATATGATGATATAAGTGTTTGTAAGATGGTTAACAGTATTAACCATGTTATGCATAAGTAGTGTGTTTGTCTTTTTGGTTCTACGGAATACATTGTAACCATCAAACAGTTTAGTGTCCCTCAAACAAAGATTGCCTTCTTCAACTGGCAAGTACAACATTACCTGTCAATCTTTGCAGATTAATATTAATCAGTGTTGCTTAACAGTATTACATTCTAATTACTAGTACTAAATAATTTAGACGTGTTAGGAATCGGTAGAGCCCATGTTGCCCCCTTGTTCTGCATTATTTAGAGTTGTTAGCATGATTGTGTGCATTTTGATACTGATTGGTATAAGAGATGACTTCACATCTCTTCTTCTCGTTCTTTCCATTGCAGAATCTGGATATGCATCTAATGGTAATACCCTGAACAATATGGAAGAATCTCTTGGTGAAGCAAAATTGCAGCTCGGGAAGGAAGAGGAGGAGCTGGAGAAGACCATATCTGGAATTGCAGCCCAGGTAGATCAAGTATTGCAACTGCTGTATATATATGCTGTGTGCTATTCATGAGTATGGTCGTCCTTCTGAACATCTGCTGGCTTCTTTCTTTCACAGACAAAGGAGATTGAGGACAAGATTTTTCAGTTTGAGGAATTTGATTTACAAATGGAGAGGAAATTGCAGCAGTTCCAACAGCTCCAGAACCTGCTGTTTGTTGATAAACTAACTATACTGTTTCATAAAAATGCAGCACCAAAAAGTGGAGACAACGCAGCAGAGCCTGTTAAGATCGATTGATTTCTCAACGTAATATCTTCTAACCCTTGTGTTGTTACATTTTAGTTGTATTACGAATTTCAGTTTATTGTAGCAGATCCATTAACTAAAATGCCTTCAACGACTACCAGACTATTCGAACAAAACATTAAAAACGCTTAAAACTCATACTTTCAAGTACTCTAGCATAAATGTAACCAAATACAGTATGTTAGTTGAGTTCATCAAACTACCTTCAAATCATCTTAAGCTTAGATCATCAAGCTGTTAGTTGAGCTCCTACACACATTCCTTTGTAACTAAAACCTACCTTCAAATCATCTTAAGCTTAGATCTAGTAAATCGATTCTTTTGAACTATTCTTGATTATAAAGGTTTGCCCATACAGTTGGAATAATCCCTTACCCGAGAAATATGAGTTAATTGTTAGGAGCAAGAAAAAAGTAAGCGACATAGTGTTCATCGTCTGAAAGTGACAATTTCCGATCACAACCCACTATCCATAGGCAATATAAGTTTACATTTTTGCCGTCTAAAAGCAACAACCCATCAAATAGAATGTAGGTTCTTTGCACTCGTAGGCTAAGACCTCAAATAGTGGATTAATAGGTGTTACGAGATCGTGGAAATAGAAGGATTTACTTCAAACAGTAATAAAACTAAGCTAGTGTATTTTGTTAACTTACTATGTCTAGTTAATCAGATTAAGTTGTAAACTACAGTAGTTATCTAGGTTTATCACTTAATACAAAAAAAGCAAAAAGATATTATTATCGTAGCTGATATTATTACTTCGTCCTTATCACTCATTGACTTTTATGTCCTCTTTTTATAAAAATGATAAAAAATAGTTAAAGTGGAAAGATGGTAAAGTAAGAGAGACAATAATGTAGATAAGACTCTTCTCTATATTATTTTCTCTTAATTTACTATTCTCATCTTTAACTATTTTTTTATCATTTTTACAAAAGATGACAAAAAATCAATAGCATAGCGGGACGGATGGAGTATTAAATAGCGAATATAATTATCTTTTCTGGAGAAAAGGTGCCTCACAGGGTTTTGCACTAATAACTGATGAAGCAGCACGAAACATGACTTCTACCATAATGCTATAATGTCTCCAAGTCATAATGCTATAATGAGGTTAAAATAGTCATTTTAGATTGTTTTAGATTTTATTTAAATTTATGTTTTGTACATATACCATATTAACCTTATACTTATAAAATATTTATTGGTGTATTTAATGACTTGATTATGGAAAGTTATGTGGAGTATAAGATATAGTACAGATTTCGGTGGATTAATTAAATTGCTATCTACAATTCTCCATGAACTCATGTCTCCATATTTACAATTCTTTCTTGTATTCATTTTAGAGAGAAGATGAGAAATAATTTAGTTTTGATTTTAATTGTCAATTTGCACAAACAAATATATAATTTTAAGATAAAGTACGAATAGAAATATAAACAAAGCAATGAGCAAAAATATGGAAAATGGAAACAATGTGTATAATTTGGAATAAAGAGAAATATTATAAAATAACCGAATTTATTATATTAAAACTTCAATAGTTATTTGATGCGAATAACATTTATCATTTTAATTTACTTTTAGATATCAAATTTATATGTATTTCATGATTTTGAGTAGCGATGTAGATTACGAGGAGATACAATATTAATCATCATTAGTTCATTGAATGATACCACCAACAAATTAAGTATAAATACAATTAGTCCTTTTCATATCTTTACTAATGTTAATATTTATTTTATAATAAAATAATTTAATGCAAATAATTAGTTGTTATTGATTATTAGATGAGTAAACTTAATTCAAAAGTTAATTTTTATATTAGTTTCGAATAAAATAAAATTCTCCATCTTAAGATAAATTAATTCAAATCTTTTTATATTATGCAAATTTGAAGAAAGTTATTAATTGACTTAATTATAATTCCCCAAAGTTATTGGAAGTTACTATTAAGATAGTTAATTTGCATTGATTTGACTTTCCTTTAATAATTAAACGGTTATACTACATAACTATTTAGCTAATTTCTTTTTATTTGAAATAAAGGTATGTTTGTCCATATATAAATTATTCTTATAAAAAAAATATAAGGGCATTATGGCATGAAGACACTATGTCTTTAAATTACTACTCTATTATTAAATAGCGAATATGATTATCTTCTCTGGAGAAAGGTGCCTCACAAGTTTTGCACTAATAACTGATGTAGCAGCACGAAACATGACTTCTACCAACTACTACGATAATGTTAATTTTAAACTTATTTTTCTTTTGAATTATAGGTACGAATCTCATCAATAGAAGTATTCAATATAAATTTAAAATTAATTATGTAGCAATAGTAATATGGAAGTTGTTGCCGTACATTAATTAGTGGTACTATATGATGGTTTTAGATCGATAGACTCTAATTATAATAGTAGGGGGTACATTAAAATGTGGTTATAATTGGTATGGTTTATGTAGCTAGATTGTATGGTTAGAATGTATTAAGAGTATTTTTCTAAAATTCGTGTCCAACATTAAATTGTAAAACAAACATAATTTCTGACATTAATTTTCTTAATATGGTTCCAATTTCAAAATTATTATGATAGTATAACAATTTTGAATTGTTAAAACTTAGAGAATATTGGGCTCCAATTGCAATTTTCGTAAGAATGATGGTGAATTTGCAGTAATTATTTTAACCTTCTGTATACGTGTAGCAAAAATAGGTAAAAGAAAATTGAAAAAGAAAAATAACAAGCCCCTCGTAATTATAAATAAATTAACATTACTGAAATTCATTTCTTCGCAAAAAATCCCTATTTTCTGTATCCGCAATCCCTAAAAATTCCCTAGCTTTGCGTTTGGATGTTCGGATGTTCCTGACTCTCAGCTGACACACAAAATTTTCATCATTTATTCGTGAGTTTTCTGATTTTTTTTTAAATTTATTTTGGTTGATTTTATGTGCTATTATGTGTTTTTCGTTATTACTTATTAACAGGAAAAAATGGTGAGAAATTAGGAATTTTGAAAACTATTTATCTTTTTGTCGGTTTAATTTGGAGCTCCTAGGTTGGTTTTCGGCCGATCCCTTGGAAAATTGGGTGGAAAAGGAAAACATTCAAAATTTTACTGCATAGAACATTCATCATTACTGAATCTCAGTTTCCTTTTTTCCAAAGCAAAATATTGGAATTCTGCGGTGTTGTTGGTGTGAATGTGCTATGCTTGAGTGCGTGAATGTGTTTGAATGGCGTCATTAAACTTAAATCAGTTAATTTGAGAGATTCTTCTTCTTCTTCAGCTGCTGAAGATCTCTGTGCAACATTTTCTTGGTAATTACTGCGTTTCTTCCGGGTTAATTTCGGAAACCCGCAAAAATGTCAGGTGGGCCTGAATCCGACCCGTTTACATTAACGCCGCATTCTGAGCCTCAGCTGGATCAGCAAATGCGCGTGCCCTACTCCGTGCCGCCGCCGTTACAGCAAGTGGGTAAGGAGGGGATGAGTGAGCAGAAACGGAGGAGGGGCCGGCCAAGGAAATATGGGACAGATGGCAGCATGGCCATGGTGATGGCTCCTGGGCCTGGGCCTGGGCCGCAGACGGAGAATTTATCTCCGGAAGTGGTTGTTGGATCGGCCAAGAAGCCAAGAGGAAGGCCCCCTGGTTCCACCAACAAGAAAAAGCAAATTGAAGCTATAGGTATTATATATTGTCTGTTTCTTACAATCAATATGGATAAGGCAGTTGGGATTCCTATTCACCTTTTATTATATTCTTATTCTGGATTTTTGTGTTTTTTAAATGTGGCAAGTTACTTTAGTTGTGGTTTCTCTTATCTTAGAACTGTATATTGGGAAGAAATTGCCATTTGCTGAAGCTGACCATTTTTAAATTAGTATGGAAATTACCTGGATACCCCTTCTAAACTTGCGTTGCCGTGTGAATGGTAATGCTTATGCAAGTTAGTGTATCTTTTTCTTTTTTTTTCTCCTTTTGTTTGCCTTTATTTGTATTTATGAGTTTCTTTTTTTCATTCTAGGAAATATTCTCACTTTACCATGTCTTGGCTTGTCCATAACTTGTAGTTTGATTGCTGCACTACACAGTGGAGCGAGCTTCTTTTATATTTTAATGTTTTGTTTATTTATTTGTTACCTTTTTACTTTTTCCCTCTTCATTTGCAGCTTCTACTTTTTCATACCATTATTATTGTGTTGTTATCTTCTTATAACTTGAAATTCTCACACAACTTCATGCTTGCAGGTTCAAACGGGATTGGATTCATACCTCATGTAATCGACGTGAGGGCTGGAGAGGTTGAGAATTTACATAAATATTTACTACCATTCTACAATTACAGAGCTCATGTCTATTTGGATCTCTTTACTCAAAAGAATATCTTGATTCCTTCCACTTAAATACCCACAACTTCATCTATTCTAATTATGGTTCCATAAAAACTCATAGTATTTCGCAGAGTTGCGGTTATGTAGCTTGATTTGTATACTATTCTGTTTTCAAAATTTGGTGCATGTGATACTGTTCTTTTCTCTGTGAGAGGTATAGATATACATATCTTTGAATGGATGGCATTGGATGGTCGAAGGGAAATAGCACCATCATATGTTGATTAATACTTGCTACTGGGTTTCAGGATGTATCTTTGAAAGTTATGGCGTTTTCTCAAAATGGTCCAAGGGCTGTCTGTATCCTATCTGCAAATGGTGCCATATCAAATGTGACACTCAGCCAAACTTCAAAATCTGGTGGAACTGCAACTTACGAGGTTTTTCTGAACCAAATGCTTTGTGAACCCTATATGGCACACTTTTATAAGGATAATCAATTTCTAGGTTTTATTTTAATCATGAACTGCTGATCTGTATTGGGTCGGGGTTCAAATTAGAGAGTGGCAGCTTGCATATTTTACATCCCGATAAGCTTTATTTCCTACTCAAATTGTCTGAACAGCCAAGGATCAGAAATTCTTCTTGTTGCATTCTCCTTGCCCAACTGAATATACTTGCTAATGTTATTCTTTCTGTTTATGTAGGGCGATTTGACATCTTGTCCTGTCGGGCTCATTTATGGTATCGGATACTGGTGGTCCCAAAAGCAGAATCGGTGGGTTAAGCACAACGTTAGCTGGACCTCAAGGAAGGGTGTTTGGTGGTTGCGTGTCTGGTGTGTTAATTGCAGCTTCCAATGTCAAGGTATATTGCTCTCTGAAATTGTGTCCTTGTCCATGAATTGAGTTTCTAAAGCATGTTGTCATTTTCTGACGGTCACTACACTCAACTAATAAAAGTCCGAACGTCTAAACACAGCTGGCTTTGGTGAGAAACCGTAGAGCTTCGATATATTCAGTCCCATGCTATGGTTGTTTCGGCTTTAGGATGTTTCTGTATTGTATCCGAGTTTTTACATATTCCTGATTCATGGAGATTGAGCATTGTCTGTTTGCAGTTTCAACAAGTGTGGCTGTGTTTGATTGCAGGTCATAGTCGGAAGCTTTCTAGCAGATGATCGGAAGAGCCAAAATCAGCAAGCCATATGGAGCCTTTATCTGGTCCACCGAAAGTGAACATGGGCGTTACGATCAGCTCGCCATCACAAGGTACATTCAGCGAGTCCTCCGGTGGGGCTGCAAGCCCTCACAATCCGAGCTCCGGTGCTTGCAACAACCAACCCCATGCCATGTCTGCCATGCCTTGGAAATGATCTTGTCTGCATAGTTTATGTTTGCCATCTTATAACCGTAGCTGTGTATGTCTTGTTGAATGCTAGTATGGTATGAATGCACCCAGTAGAATTGGGTTCTTGGTTGGCTGACACGTCAGATTGGATTGTAGCTGTTACATTAGTTACTTTCTTTACCATGCTTTCGGCTAATTGTTAACCACCAACTATTTGATGCTCCCTGCTTCACATATCTCCCTCATCCCATGTTACTTGGGGTATTTCTTTTCGGCATGATATTTAAGAAAATTGTGTTCAGTGAATTAAATATAGATAAATAAAGTAGAAAAGAGAAAGAAAGAGACAATTTTAAAAACTGGATAAAATGCTTGTTTCCAGCTATACACAAAATTTCAAATCTTAAAAAGCAACCATGATACAAGTCCACAGAGGAGAAGAGATGTTACTTGAATGAGTTTAGCTCTTTTCAGTAAAAAACGCAACGAAAAGAATCCCAAAACAACAGTTTGCAAAAACCAACCTGCTGCATTTTCAGGATCACATCTTCTTGCAAGTTGCCAAGCGTAGACACCCTCCCAATATGTGCAGCAACTGCCATGGTGAAGATTGCGCGTATCACCGCCATGGAGCGTAGAAAGAAGAGGCAAATCGCTCTTATCACGGGAACAGGGCCCAAGTCAGGCAAGCAAACGGCACAGAACAGCATTGCCATTCCAGTCAAAACAGCCACCCAGGCGTATATGGTCGGACCATCTAGTGTTCTTCTTTTCCTTTCCTTCCAGTATTCGGCGTGGCAGCCATACCCTCTTTAGGGCTAACCAGAGGCCTATAACCCAGTTCCTCCTTCGCTTTCAGGAACGAAAAGTAATGGGTCACGCCAACCTGCCAAACATAAGAACAACAATTCTTGTAGTTAACAATATGTTGTGCATACAGCTGCCTTTTAATCGGGATAGCAAAGAACTACTTATCCAATCCCAAGTAGATAAAAGAATAAATAGCAGGAAATTTACGGGTCGGGTAGAACCTTGTAGACTTCAGCAGGAAGGATAAGAGGCTGAGGAAGCCACTTCTGGCTTAGACACGGGTACAAAAGTGAGTAGAACACTGAGATAAGCTTTCCGAGAAAAAGGGCTTGGGAGACTGGCAATGTCAATTTAGGCAATTCATAGTTCAAGCCTTCAAGCAGTGGCCTGAGGAACTCAAAACTGTTGACTGGAGAACCTGTGAATAACAAGGGAAACAACTAAGACGGAAAGAAAAATATTTCTCTGAGAGGAAACATGGCCATCAATGAACTACAACTCAATGTATAGTTAGTTTCTTGACAATGCTTCAACAAATCAAATTTAAAAAAAATGAAATATCAATAATCAACATATGGACCAGCTTACCATCCGATATGAAGTAGGCTTGGCCGGCCGCAACAGGCCGCCCTACTCTCCCGGGAATATCACCCAAAAAGACCCATCTAGCCTGGAGCATTGCCAGAACAATGTTATCAACATAGACCCAATCCGATTTCACCTTCGTATCCCCAATTTTGAAAGGCAGAAGACCCAACTTTGCAAGTTTTATGATCCGAGGCAGGTGCCTTTCTTCACCTGGCCCATATATAGCTGCAGGACGGATTGACAGGAGTACAATTTTTCCTTTCTCTTTTCTGTGTAGACCAATTCGAAATCAACTTGAAAATAAGAATGGACTAGAAACTCTTTTAATTTTTCCCTACCAGACATTGGATTATATTTTAAGGAGGCAACAGGAAAATACATAAAAACTAACCTAAAGGGTTGACCATTGTGCTTGAGAACAAGCTGCTCGGCTATAGATTTGCTGCGGCCGTATGAGTCAACATGGTCAGCAATAGGAAAAAAGGGTGGCGCTCGTTTCCATTTAAGATTTCCTGCCCGCCAAATACAACATTATAGGTGCTGACATAAACGAGTCTGCTCACCCCATGCTCGAGGCAAGCATCCAAGACATGGCAGGTTCCGTTAATATTGATTTCATCGACACGCCCATACTGAAGCATCTCTTTTCCGGACATTCCATATGAGGCCAGGTGAAACACACAATCTGCCCCTTGTAAAGCCTTGTCAACATCTTTTTCTTACGCACATCCCTGATAATTGGAGTGTATCATCACATATGAATAATACGAATACTAATATCGAGATTATGCATTTGCTTGAAAAACCAAATAATTAAAAGTGCATAACCAAATTCAATCCTGCATTTTTCATCTCATATAGCTAGAAACCCCCAATTACTCAGTGCAGCTCTATCACTAAAAACAGAGTAACATCAAACAAATGTAAAACCCTAGATTAGAATGCATCTAAATGATTAGAAACAAGTGTGCATCTACGACAATAAGGTAATAATCTTGTAGGAAAAGAAAGAAGCAGACCTTGAAGATGACGAACACCGCGATCATGGAGAGCGGCAGACCAAGGGGATTCGGGGCGAATGTCAAGGCCCGGACTTGATAGGCACCTCTTCTGAGTAGCTCGAAGCAGAGTGCGGAGCCCACGAAGCCAAGCCCGCCGGTCACCACAAAGGTTTTGCCTTGAATCCCCTCATTCTCACTCAAATGCATCTCCAAATTCAAACCAGCAATCTGCGATCACTCTGCGCCCCACTCTGGTTTTAAAGGCGATAATCAATAATCAATTGCTAAACAATATTTGTAATAAACAATTTCCCATGGAGTTCAATCTACATACAAGATGTTTTATACAACAAATTACCACAAATTATATTTATTTTTTTTGTCAACAAATCCACGCCAACCTCACACATGCTTTTCTCTATTCACTTCTACGGTGGAATGTATATTAAAAGTATATTTGATAAATGAGTTATCAACCTGAAACATGATATAAATGGATGTGATTCGTGTCACTCAACCTTATTCGAATCATGGGGCAATCGAATCGTGTCGTGGACTAATAGAATTAAAATTTAAAATCTTAATGATTATAAATATGTATTGTACGCAGCTACGTGTAGGTTTGTCATACCTTTTATATCGTGTGGTGTCACTCTACATACGAGATGTTTTATACAAAGGCTTTGCGACTCAATAAACATTCTCATCCATCATGTTGGCAACATGCAATTACTCGTCAAATTGATTGTACGCGAGTACCGTGTGGCTTAATGACTTTTTTCCGTACATTGGTTCGTCCTAGAGGGGGCTTGGACTACTCTGAACTAAATTGTTGTGTTTTCATGTATTGCCATATTAAATGAGTGATGCGCCTTTACCTCTCCTATTTATTTTTTATTTTAGGGTTCTTGGATTCATTGCTCGTTATTCTTTCTTGAAAATACACAATTTGCAGCTCACTTTAGTAAGTTTTTAGTAAGAGTGTTTATTTATGTATCTACCTAATGTTGTTTTATCTACTATATTTTGCACAAATGACAGTGTTTGTGCGTTTATATTGGAATGGAAAATGATCTAGCTCTTAAGTTTGAGTATTGCATATAATTTAATTCGTGCGAAAGCATTTATTATATTGAATAACATTTATTATATTGAATAAGAAAATATCATATTATCAGTTAGTTTCGATGATATGTGAAAAAATTGTGCTACTACTAGATATGGATAAACCCAAAATCTATTTCTCCCACCTTTAATAGCAAATTAATTCATAAAAATCAATCTATAAAATTCTATATTCAACGAAATTCAGTATTCTAAATTCCAAATCTATATTCAAGAAAAATATACCATAATTCAATGTTCATTTGTTGATGAGAGCAGATTTATCAACAAAATTCAATCCTAAAGCTTACCCAAAATTCAACAAAATTATACACAAAATAACAATAATAATCATAATAGAACACTTAAAATACAAATCGGAGCTAATTTCTCGATCTGAAGCAGCTGTCGCGCGGAGGAGGTGGGGAATCAACTTGTTCTGGAATACTAAGGTAGAGACGCGACGACAATTCATATGTTTAATTAAGACGCGAGATACTCTCACGTGTTAGGCAAAGATGCGGGATACTTTAATATGTTGCGTCTTGCATACGCAGTGTATTTCCCTCTTTTGTAAATTGTAATAAAAAAAACTCAATTAATCCCATTTTGGTAATTTCTCCCCTAATTTATTTTTTGGTAATTTCTCCCCTAATTTATTTCAACAAACTAAATTTGGTCATGCTTTGTTAATGTCACCGTTTAAACTTTATAATTTCCGGTGAAGAAGAAAAGAAGAAGCACAACTGCGTCTTTTTCGGCGATCATAACACCGCAGACCACATTTCTCTGCTCAAATTTACCCAACCCAGCTTTCCTTTCGAGTTATCAACAGGTAATTCTTCTTGCATTCCTTGTTCGACTAATTTTAGTGTTTTTGTCGTTTCAATTCTTGAAATCGTTCGTTTCCCCTGATTTTCATCTTACTCTAGTGAATTATTTTCTTAGTTAGGTTGTTATGTAACTTTACCCAAAGCTCAATTTTTAGTATAAAAAGAAGATATTCAATCTTGTTGCCAAGAAATGAAACTCGAAAAATGAAACATGATTAATTGCAACTTCAGACGAAAAATCTTGATTTAAGTGGGTGGGTGGTGGAATGTAGCCTTTTCATATGTTAATGGTTTATGGTAATTTTGGATGAAGCGTTTGTTCTAGTGTTAGTTGAGTTTGGCTTAGAGAATCCCAATTAGTTTGCCCAATGTTGTCGTGGTGATTGTGTGGGTGTCGTGTGACGGTGCTACCGAGCTATTTCAGCAAACGAAGATAGAGCATATTACATAGAGATTGATCTCCAACATTGATCAGATTATGCTTGCTAGACTAATTATTTTTTATCATGGTTTCAGTAAACATATCAATTCGAGCTTAAATACAGCTACATCACTATAATTCTAATTTCGTTTATAACGAGCTTGATGATTCTCTTTCAAATCATTCTCTCTCAGCTTTGTTTGAATGGGAACTTCTGTTATCCTTGAATCCCTGACCATAATAAACATATTTATAAACGGGGCCGTTGTTATTCAAATACCCTTTGCAGTCGTTATTCAAATCCAATCAGTTTACTCCAAACGAGTTGGTCGTTAAATCCTTTGTTCAGAATTAACATTGTACATAGAACCTGCTTTCTATTTCTGCCCTGAAAATGTCTCTTGTCTCCCTATATCGTTTCTTGCCATTTATTAGTTTCACTCACAATTGTTTGTTGAATCAAGTCATTCTTGGGCTAGGTGACGTGGCTGCTGGAAAAGAAGTATATCTGCAATGGATGAAAATGGTGGGATAGTGGACCTGAATAACAGCAAAGATGCAGGGGAAGAGACGCACCATTCTGATTCTATGCAATTGGTTACGTATCCAAGGACTTGCAGTTCTGCCCAGCCGTTTGCTTTGCCCCTTGTGCCTGTTCCAAAGGTGGAAGAATGGTGTTCGAATACGTCTGTTGTCTTGACTGGTACAGCTTGTAAAGGGGGGACTGGACCACCTATTGGCATCACAGACATTGGTGAGAGCAAATCTGCATATTACTTTTGTATTGCTCTACCTGGCGTCAAGAAAGATCCTGGTAAATTTCTCTTCACCTCATCACTCCGTGTCTGTGATTTACTCTTTTATGTTCTTTTGTATATTGTGTTTTTTTGTAGTTTTGGTTGGCTGTGGAAATAACTTAAGTAAATGAAGAGTATCTGTGAACGGTTTAAGCAAAGTAATGTGTTTTCCATGCTCATTTTCTGATCGAACATGTGCAGGCTGGAAGTTATGTATTTGGCTATGAGAGATTAAACTTCTCGTTCTTCATAAAGAGACTGATGTTTCGTGTCTTTACAGGAGTGAGGGAGCATCATTAGGAAAGAGAGATTTTAGTCCATTGGATTATGACTGACAAACCTATTTCATGTTAATTTCGGCCGTGCTTTAGATTCTTACTTGTAGTCTAGAGATTCTAACACACACATCTTGAAAATAACAAGATCAGTCTGTGTGGACTTGAAGCTGCAAACTGAAATCGGATATTGGTCATTGACTCAATGCACCATATCTTCCCATTACTGTGTATAATGTCATGAGAGAATGATGAACACAGGATAAATCTTCTTCTTATGTTGAAAACTTTTCATTAATTTTCGACATTGAAGTGTGTCTATGAAGCACATTCAATTAACCTTTTACACTTTTATGTTTATATGGTTTTTGTTCTCACTTGATTACGTGTATCAGGTGAATTCAGCTGTGATGTTCAAAGGGACGGAAAGGTCTGTGTTCGAGGTGTGACTTCGACTGGTGGTAAGATCGTCCAAAAATATTCCCGAGTATACGAAATGAAATTCCAGCAACAATCACCCCCTGGACCCTTCACGCTCTTCTTCAATCTGCCAGGGCCCGTCGACCCTAGGTTGTTCTCTCCCCATTTCAGATCCGATGGCATCTTCGAAGCCGTTGTTGCAAAGTACTGAGTAGAGTAGATTTCGTATATCTTAATGTAATGTATCGACTGTTCATCGACATAATCTAGGATGCTTGCTTCTATGTTGGAATGTTAATGAACATGTGTTTCTTTAGACAAATGAGTTTTTCCAGTACTATAATTTTGAACAGCATTACGTTTCCCGTATATCCTTTCTCCACGATGGCGTGGTTCAGCCCCTTGCTCGTTTGGTACCCAACAGCTGCCACTCTGAGCTCGATCCCACAAACCTGCAATGGATAGTCTCCTCCTTATAAAGGCTGCCAATGTTGGCAAACACGTAATCCACGAGGCCTGTTATAAGTTGTGTAGCACTCGATTGGCATCTGCTCCGACAGTTCGGTTAGGTTTCCCGTCACGGTCTGGTTTATGCCCTACAGTGCAGCAACTGCCTGCATTTGCAGCTCAATAATTAAGAT
The DNA here is from genome assembly GCF_023119035.1 of Salvia hispanica. Taxonomy (NCBI): domain Eukaryota; kingdom Viridiplantae; phylum Streptophyta; class Magnoliopsida; order Lamiales; family Lamiaceae; genus Salvia; species Salvia hispanica. Next base: position 25,233 of record NW_025952747.1, on the reverse strand, counting down.
TTACTAACAAATAACAATATGCATTAGATATGAGTTTAGATCCAAATATTGGTACCATTCGTATGCCCTTCTCTCAAAAATAAATTACTTATATATTTTTACTAATTTTTCGTCAAACTGGTTGAAATGATATCTGGTAAGGCCCAACAGTAAGCCCAGTAATACTGAAGGTCCATTCACATATAAAACAGTAGGGCCTTTAGTACTGAAAGCCCATTCACGTACAAAACAAAATATTAGTTATAGTAAGATGAAATAATAGCTAAATTCATTAATTTTAGCCAAACTATGATATTTCACATAAACATAAAAGTGACTAAAAAATCGTGGACTTTGACTAGTAGTCGATTTTCCACAAAGTTGAATGTTTATGAGGACTAAAACGATAATGTTTTGAGACATGTGAGAATGTCTATATGAGTCGGAAGTAAAAACACATGCTTTCTTGTAGATTAGTAATAGTAAGATGAAATAATAGACCCCTCGCCTCGCCATTATGACATCCTTTTACATTTATACAACTATTTCAAAGGAGTGATATTCATCTTTCTTTGTGAGAGAGTTAAGATGTAAGGACCATTTAGATCTCAAATGTAACGAAAAAGGAAAAGTACATTGTGTGTCTTTTAAGTGTAAGAGTTCATTTACAAAAAATGAATATATGTTTATCATGCTCGAATACAAATGAATACAAGGTTATTAGTTCCATGCCATATATAGATAGTGATCATAATAATTGCAACAACTACATAGTTAAAAATTGTCTCATTTGAAAAAGTTTCTCGTTACAAATTAATGAATGGCAGTTAGAGGAGACGTGTGAAGACAAGTTTTGTACAAAATGTCAACTAGGCGTATTAAATTTAGAGAAGAAAGTAGGTCCAAAATGCATTGAATGCAATGGTACGAAATCAAGCTGTGTCCCAATGCATATATACACATTTTTATAGAGAGAAAGAGCAGATAAATCAGAGGTTGATGATGATTGAATAACTAAGGTTTCGTACAACAATAATTCATGCAATAACTCCTCCAACCCTTCAAAAATAAAACAACTTAATTTACACCCATTTAATTTAGAGTAACCCTACACATATAAATAGATAAGAAGGCCATACAAGCAAATGTTTTTCTACTGTTTTTGAAAGAAAAAAAAACAGATCTGCATTGCAACTATATTTATTGGAGTTATTCAATTCCTTTACTATGAACTGTCACGTCAATGATCAGGAGAGTAAAAATCACATACTCCATATTTTAATTTCTATTCTCATGACCTAAATTACTAAACTTGTTACTCCGCGTTATTTTGAGCTGTGACTGCTTCTTATTTAGGAATTCATGTGTATTGTCTCATTTCATTTAGTAAGTACAAAACACTCTAGTCTTTAGACGCGCTACATCAATTTTTTAGTATACAAACCACTACAATTTTAAAGATTGATACTTATATACTCCTAGTATATAAAAATAAACTAATTTTAATTTGTCATGTAGATTTATAGAGAAAAAAGAAAGAAATTATAAAAGAAGATAAAGACAAAAGAGAAAGAGGTGCACAATAAAGATGGCAAGAAAACGGCATAGAGAAATGTGATGTAATTGGAGGAACAATAATCGAATTTAAGTGGGCTCGAATCTCAACATACCCATCCATCAGATTCTTGATTCATCCATCACTCTCTCTAATGAATAGATATATAGAGATAGATACACCTGCGTGTTTGTGTGGTACTCTAGTACTCCCTCCGTCCCGGCTAAGATGACACATTGCTTAGCCGGCACGGGATTTTATGAGTTATTGGTTAAAGTGTTTAATTGGAGAGAGAGAAGGTGGGTGTAAGTATTAAAGTAGAGAGATAAAGAAAGATGAATATTTTAATAAGAGTGAGAAAAAGTGGTTGAGTGTATTAATTGGAGAGAGAAAGTTACCAAAAAGGAAATGTGTCATCTTAATTGGGACAAACTAAAAAGGAAAACGTGTCATCTCAAGCGGGACGGAGGAAGTAATTAAATTGGATGGCATTAGATTAGGCATGTTATGACACATCATACATCATGCATCACGCTTATTACAACTAATAATTTTTGTACTGTCAATGCTAGTATATCATGCAATAACCGAGCTGCTCGCTTTCTAAATAAGACTGATGCATCAGTGACCCCGACCCTCCGTCCCAAGACTCCCAGCTGCTCGCTTTCTTTTCTGGAATAATGTCTCACCTAAATTGTGTTATTAAATATTCAATTATTTTTACTTTATTCTATTATTTATTTTATTCTTTCTTTATCTTTTTTACTTTATTTATCTTTCATATTTTTTAATACAATTTCTTAATTTCCGCAAAAAGGTTTTGCCTCAACTTAATTGGGATAGAGGGAGTACTACATATGTCCCTACAAGAATACTCCCTTCAGTCCCATAAAAATAACGATACTTTCTTTTTTGGTCCGTCCCATAAAATTATCTCATTTTCATTTATAGAAACTTCTCTCAAACTCATTATTCATATACATCAATTTATTTACAATTTATACCGCTATGTCCCACCATTAAACATTATTAATAATATGGGTCTCACTATCCACTTACACTGTTTAACTACCCTTCTCATCATCTCTCTTACTTTACCAATCATGCATTACTTTCTATACCGTCCATGTCTTATTTTTTTGAGACGGAGGGAGTACATGTTTATTTATGGTTTCTTCATTGCACCAACCTAGCTACCTATCTCAAATAAACAATATACTCCCTCCATGATCAAGAGTATCGATAAGAAGTTCAACATAAATTTTAAGAAATATAAAAATACTTAAATGAAAGAAAGATAATAGTAGAATATTGTCACACCTCAACCCTTATGACGTATACACTTACTATAAATAAATTCAAATTTTAAAACAAATAACCACATTGTGACTACATAAAATCCACATATTTTATCAGGTGCATATTTCAAAACATTCTAAAAAGCAGTGGGACCCTCTCACCACTCTATATACTATAAATTTATCTACATGCAAAAATGATGAGGAAGAGAAGGTTGACAAAATGCGTCAGCCGCCGACCCTGATAACATGTGCAATTCCTACGACTCATCTCAACCAAATACTTCACATACTTCACTCATATCTTATTCCTGAAAAATATTAGTAGTTTATATGAGCCACAACTCAGTGTATATAAATTTCACCTTTAATTCCACAACCCAAACAATCAATTACTCCCTCCGTCCCAGAGAAGTTGGCATACTTTGAAAATGGCACGGGATTTTAGGAGGTTTTGTTTTGTGTGTTAAATGGAGAGAGAAAATATAATTTTTATATTCATGTGAGATAACAATTATCAACAAATATTAAAATAATTCCATATAAATATGCATATGCCACTCTGTTCACTTTATTATTCTGTGACAGTTCAAGCCTAGTGTCTATCCGGAATTTCCATTATATATGACCCGAAGGTCCCCTTTCATTATTTGACCTTTCCACGAAGGCCCCTCTTTACATTTTGACCTTTCCACGAAGGCCCCTCTTTATATATTTTCTTTGACCCGTAGAACCAGAGCAAGACTGTCACATATCCTCTTTAATCCAACGATTCAAGATATTCTAATGTCATATAAAAACATATTCATTGCACCACTCACATATTCATTGCACCAATCACATATCCATATCACATTTCACAAATTAATTCCAAATAACGCTACTATATCAAATTCATATCATATAATCCAAATATTCACTCAACTCTAACACGTAGCAATCAATCACATAAAATATGTAAAATTAAAAGTGTGATTTATACACACCTTTAAATAAATTCCCAAATCTGCTTTGCGATCTACGATTCATATTTCTTTCTTCTAATTCTTTTCTCTCGTCTTCCTCTACTAACTATTTATCATTCTATTCCACTTTTATTTCTTTTATTTTTTTTCAGTTTATAATTGAGTCTAAGTATGTATATACATATAAGCAAGCAAAGGCGGTTACAAAATAATAACTTATAGTTACTTATTAAAATAAATAGTAACATGCATACTATATACTCCCTCCGTCCCACTTTAGCAGTCCCACTGACTTTTCTGCCCTCTTTTTGTAAAAATGATAAAAAATAGTTAAAGTGGATAAATGATAAAGTAAGAAAGACAATAATGTAGATAAGACTCTTCTCTATATTATTCTCTCTCTTAATTTACCATTTCTCCTCTTTATCTATTTTTTATCATTTTTATAAAAAGATGGCAGAAAAGTCAATGGGACTGCTAAAGCGGGACAGAGGGAATAGTTTATTATTTTAACATTTGTCCTATGAGATCAGAGGCTATAACAATTAAACACCACGTACATACTAACACATTTGTATTTTCAAAAGGATGCTACTGCTATTATTTATTTATAATAATTTAGGATAGGGGAGTGTTATATTGCTAATTCAATACCTAATTGTTAACTACAACTAAATAATAGTCATTAGATATTCAAATTAAGGGCCTAGATCATTAACCAAGAAATATCAATACGATCAACAAAAAACGTCAATAAAGCCATATGATTAATTCCATAAAATATCAATAGGGGTATTAATGTCAATTAACTACATGTTTAGTTATAACTAACTTTTAAAAGAAATCTAAAAACTTTAAATTCATATAACATATATCAAATTAAAAATAATTTTATAAGGATTCCAACGATATCATATATGCATATGTTCCAACGTCAAAATTTGAAAAAAAATTCGAAAATTTTTCAACTTTTTCGTAAAGCAGAAATGTCAACATACTATATAAAATATGTCAATATAATACATGTAGAATGTCAATATAAGCAATGGGTTAACATTCTTAAAGCATCGTGTTGACATTCTCAAAGCATTGTGTTGATTTTTTCGAAACACTATATTGACATTTTCATCTAAAACACTAATTTGGCGTTTTTTTTAATCATTTTTTATTTTATTAATAAAAATGAAAATTACGCTTGGCAAATTGTAGACCACACATTTTCTAAAATCCTATGGCCTTTAATTAGTTGTAGTTAGCAATTAAATGATGAGTTAGCAATTGATCACTCCCCAATTGGGATAACTATCATTTCCTTTGTTAATATATATTATATATGTATATACACGTACATAACTACTAGTACTATATAGACTACACATGCACACATATTTACGTAACTATTATATATATGTATACTAATTTATAGAGTCTCATTATCCACAAATCCACTCTTAAAGATCGAACCACCGAACCCTATCAAATTAGGGCTTTTAGATCTAGTTTTTTATGGATAAGATACAGAAATTTATAAATTATTTTCGCCTTCATCACGAGCCTATTTTAATTCATCCGAAGGTAAATAAGTCATACTAACATGTTACGAAGATTTAACTTCGTTCCAGAATATATTACTTCATTCTAGTAGGTTTTTACTTCATTCCAGTAGGTTTTTACTTCATTCCAGTACGTAAATGTGGTTTCGCCGTCGCGTGCCGTTCTTTCTCTCTACAATATCTATCACCAACGCCATGACGCTAATATGGTTTAATAAACACATGGAATAATGTAATAAATTATTAGAATGAAGTATGTGTAGAAGCATTTGAAGTCCTACGGGAATGAAGTAAAAATCTTATCTAATGAAGTAATAACGTTTCTAAATGAAGTAATAAACTCACTTGAATAAATTGCATTTTTAAATGTTAATCAAGCAAAAACCCACGTCAATGAATTTGAATGAAGCATATGTTGAATCATTTCAAAATCTATTGGAAGCAAGTAAAAACATGTTGTAGTTTCAAGGTATTACGTACATAATGAAGTAATAAACCTATATAATGAAGTAAAATGGGCTAGTAATGAAGCAGAAAAAATTTTCACAGCAGCACATCTCATCAAAAAAACTAGATCTAATGGCCCAGATTTGGTCTCTAGTTCGGTCTTTAAAATTGGTTCGACATTGATCACAACTCCTAATTTATATTATAAAATTATATATATATATATATATACCTCCATTTTAATAGTTTTCGTAAATTAATATTACTTAACACTATAGTATAAAAATAACAATATAATATGCAATGACAATAAAATATGCTAATATGCAAAATAATGCAGGTGTCGGGTTAGGGATGTCACAAATATTGTATAAATTTTATTTTTATATATTAATTTTATACTAATAAAATGTTAGTGTACTTATTTAATATAATGTGATGCATAGATATTATTTTATAATAAAAGTGAATTAGAACTCATAATCGGAGATAAATGGAAATGACTAATTTTTACTTTTAATCACGAACGGATGGAGTTCATGCTTCTAAATACTCATTTTTCATTTTCATTCGTTTAATAAAAATAGTAAACTTCTAAATACTGTTAAAAGTTTTTTTCTAATAAATTAGATTTATTTTTCACTAGCAATACATTCAGTACTTAAATCACTTTTTTATGTATTTGTTTTCTACTTTACCAATTAAGTATTAAAATTTGTAATATTTTTTCAAAGTATTTATTCGTAGGGCATTCAGCAATGCAGCCGCGCGCGCCTAAGGTGGCCGTCCAGCGCGGCTGCACCGTAGCTCCTCTCTCCAGACAGCCGTGGGGGGTTTTGCCCCATTCTTGGCTGAATCACCTGCGGTTGTTCAAAATTTATCTTCTGTTTTCTATTTTTGTTTTACTTTTCAAATTTTATCTTTTTTTTCACACCCAAACCATTACTCCAATTTGGATACATTAATGTTTTGATTGTACTCGTGCTACTAGTGCTTACTTCTTTCATCCCATAAAAGATTATATCGTTGGACAATGACACGAGATTTTAGGAGATACTCTCTTCTTCCGCGAATAGGATTTTCGTTTTTCCATTTTAGTCCGTCCGCGAATAAGAGTCCCGATTCACTTTTACCATAAATGATACTAATAGGGTCGCACCTTCATCTAACTCATTCCACTCACATTTCATTTAAAACTAATATATACAAGTGAGACCCTTATTCCATTAACTTTTTTTTCACCCACTTTTCTTAACATTTCTTAAAATCTGTGCCACCAAGGAATGAGCCTTCTAATGACGGACGGAGGGAGTATTATTTTGTGTGTTAAGTTGAGAGAGAAAACAATATATTTATATTAATGTGATAGAACTTCTTTTAAAAAAGAAAATGTGACATCTTTTGTGGGACAAACTAAAAAGGAAAGTGTAACATTTATTATGGGACGGAGGGGACGGAGGGAGTACTTTTTACTACCACCCCTAGTATCTCAGACCATCCGCATCCATGTCTCTTAACCGTCTCATCCCTTCACTATTCATGGGCCACATTGTACTTTTCATCATATCTCTTAACTTAGAGACAACACCTGCATCCCTCCATCTCTTGATCATCTCATCCCTTAACTATTCATTCAATTTCATTTTTTATTTTTATTTCCAACAAATTTAATTAATAAAAACACATATTATTAAATAAAAGAAAATTACAATTTAAAATCTTAAAAAAAAAACATAATTAAAATCTTTAGAAAAACATAATTTAAAAAATGGATCCATGAATGTATTAAATTTGGGAGAAAATTAAAATGTTTTGAGATGGAGAATGTAGAGTGTTTGAGTGAGAATAGAGAGTTTTTTTTTATGATGGATAATTTGTGGGAATGATTTGATATTTATAGAAGTGATTGCGGCACAAAAAATAGAAAAAAAAAATTAGAATTTGAAAAAAAATGGCTATAAACGGCTAGTAATTTTTGGGATTTTTTTATAAAATTTTCGATTTTTATTTTAATTTAAAAAAAATAATAAAAAAACATTTTCAAATGATATAAACGACGCTCACTCGGGGGCCAGCGAGTTGGCGTCACGGACGAACGGGAACTCGCCAGCTTGCTCTCCGCGGCGAGCTACGCGATGAGACGGGACGAGATGGGAGGCTTGCATCGCTATCTAGATGCGGTCTCGTCTCTCCAAGATGAGATCGAGCCCGCATCGAGACGCTGTGCATATGCTCTCATTTTTGTTTGTTTAACTTTTTAGAATAATTTCTACACTTAAAATATGAAAGTAGGTGCGGGTTACTAATACGTACGTGTGCACATATATAGGAAGGCTGCCACACCATGCTGCTCTGCTACTGCCACTAGATTCTCACTGTTGCTATCTTTTACTTGCATAACTCACCCTCTTCGTTATAATTTCATTTTTCTCTTTAAAGAGCGTTCACGCTATTTACTGAAAATACTCGACCTCATCCTTAAATGCTTCATAATTCCATTACTAAAATTTTGGGTATAGGCCATAGGCGACTTCTTTTTTCTTTTTAAGCTTGTTGTGGTGAATTGATTAAGTTTGTTATGACAATTATATCAAAAGTGTTTATATTTTTATTTATTTGGCTACTTTTTTTTTTGTTATTGACGACCAAGTTACTCCTTCCGTCCTCGATTAATTGTCACTCTTGTCCATTTTGGTCCGTCCCTCAAGAATTGGCACACTTCATTTTTACCATAAATGATAAGTAGGTCTCACATTCCACTAACTCACTCCACTCACATTTTATTATAAAACCAATCTAAAAAAGTGGGTCTCACATTCCACTAACTTTTTCAACTAACTTTTCTTTACATTTTTTAAAACTCGTGCCCAGTTAAAGAGTGACAATTAATCGGGGATGTGGGGAGTAACATTGTACACATATTCGATCTCCATTGATTTGAACATTAAATAAGGTGAAGAAAAAATAATTCTAGTAACTTCACATCTCCCGTAATTAGTGCTTTCTCAAGGTTTATATTAGAGAAAAGGGAAAATTTCATAAAATTGATCAAACATTAGATCGAATTGTCCAACATTATCTTTCACATTTAATATTGTCATGAAATACCTTTTTGTTTTTGAAGGTGTAATTCCTAGTGAGTTTTTTCATGAAAATGCTATAGAAGTTGAGAGGCTTAGTAGAGTTTGATGAGTTCTTGATTTGATTTGTCACAAAATTGGGATCAAATATGTTTGCACACTCAACGTACAAGAATTTTACTGTATTTCTTTTACCTCCCAACTCGATTTGTAGCTGGAATATACTTGTATATTTGTTGTGCAATGAAATTTCACCACCTATCAACCTAGCTATCCCGAACACTACGAATAGTGAAATAAATAGAGTAAAAACAGTATATTCTTCTTACCATGCTTTAATTTCTTTACTGTTGTAACTAAGTAATTGTGATTAGGATTCAATCATGCAAGTAACTTTTGTATGACTGTTTTCACTAAGTAATAAGTTGTGATTAGGATTCTATCATGCAAGTAACTATATATGTCCCAAAATATTTTCAAGTCAAACAAGAGAAGTAGTGACGCTGAAACTGCCATATTTGAATCTAACAAAATTATACCTTAATGCAACCATAACCGGCTTGACGAGTTATTAGAGGGTTTTGGTTTTGAACTGGTAATCAATAATCCTAGTTCGAGTTTAAAACATGCTTGTTTTATCTATTTTAGCCTATTCCAGCTCTCGCTCGATACTTTTCTATTTTTCCCTTTTTCAATTAAATATAATGAACATGATAATATAAAAATGAAACACGAAAATTAAATGTATAACGCTTAGTAATGAGTAAGAGAAAGAAAGCTTACTTTGATATTAATTTACTTATAGAAAATTTATAAATTTCAAAGTTAAGTAAAAAACTAAATCATAACCTAAATAACTATAAGGCGTGTTCGCTTTTCTATATTTCATTTGAAACAACATGGGTTCTCGTACAACGGTCACCACTGATACAATCCTCATCAATTGATCGATGAATCACGAGGAATCATCTCTTAACACAGCATATGACTTGATAGAACTGGACATATGATCGAATAAATCAGATGAATGTTCACCTAACTTAAATGAATTCAAGAACGTGGATTGGTAGAATGACACCATAAATGAATATGATTATTCGTTTCATAATTTGGATACATTTCTCAATTGACTGAATATTCGAAAGTGAACCTAAGAGCAAAACTCTAATCCGTAGAAGGAAGTCATTTATATAAGAAAAGAATACTATTTTATACTCCCTCCGTTTTTTAAAAATAGCAACTCTTTCCATTTTAGTTTGTTCCTTAAAAATAGCAACTTTCAAACTTTTTATTTTAAGAAATCTTTACACCCCTATACATCAATTTATTTATCATTTATACCACTAATAAAGTGGACTCCATAATCAACTGACATTAATTCCATTTTTTTTCTCTCCCTCTCTTACTTTACTAAATTGTTCATTAAAAACCGTGTCGTTTCAAATGTTTTTATTTTTAAAAAATGGAGAGAGTAGGATATGCAACGACTCATCGGAAGTGCATATGGGTGTGTGCCTTATTTACCTATGGGTTGAAAAAAATGGCAAATTACACTATCAGTATTTATGAAAAATAAATTAAAAAAGAGGAAAGCAAAGAAGAAAGGAGTGTGACTGGGAAATGGAAAACTTATATAAAACCGTTAGGTGATTAGAAAGTGTGTCTATTGTCAAGAAGATAAATGTGTGTTTTAGGCATCAGCACAGCACACAATGCATACGAAACCTACAAATTGATGCAAAAGTTTCATTGACTCATAAATTTAAGGATACAGTTTCATCAAAATCTAAGGATCTATTAGCCATTTTTTTGGGTGTTGAGTTTCACAACAAATACCCTACCTTTTTAGGAGGGCCCGAGGGCCCTAACTCTCTTTTCCTGGCTCTACTTATTACCAAACATGAAACTAAATTATTCCGGTAATTTGGAGTAAAAATTTATGCATTAAATAGAAAAATTATGTTAAAGTGGTTATTTATTCCCGTCTCGATAGACCTATTAAGGTAATTTAAGTTTAGAGAGATAGAAAATGACCACCATTACGGGAAGAATCGAGATCTCAACTGATTGTCGTTCTTTATTAACATCCTTAAAGATTTTGACTCACTTGTGGTTCGGCATGTGCATAGAGAAGTAACATTTTAACAAATTTTTTGTCACATTTTGCTAATAGCTTTTCTAGAAAAGTTCATGTTTTATAGTTGGTTTATCCATGATAATATAAGTGTTTCTTATATTCTTATATTCGCTAGTTTGTGTTAGTTTTCAGGTTTTGTATGCTCTTCTTTGCCAAAAATAAATAAATGAAAATGACTGGCCATATTCAATTTTATCCAAAAATACTAGTACTAAAATCGCCTAGTACTCTCTTCGTCCCATTGAAGATGATTGATTCACTTTCCTTTTTGGTTTGTCCTAATCAAAATGACTTATTACTAAATTTAGAAACACATTTATCTATTTTTTATTTACTCTCTGTTACTTTATTCTCTCCATTTAACGCACAAAATAAAATTGGCTAAATATAACTTTTAATTTGAAGTGTCTGAATTGACTAGTTTGTACTCCCTCCGTCCAACAATAGGAGTCCCATTTCTTATCGGTGCGGGTTTTAAGAAATGTTAAGAAAAGTGAGTGGAAGAAAGTTAGTGGAATAGGGGTCCCACTTGTATATATTAGTTTTAAATGATATGTGAGTGGAATGTGTTGGTGGAATGTGGGGCCTCTTTACCATTTATGGTAATTATGAACCGGGACTCCTATTCGTGGACGGACCAAAATGGAAAAACGGGACTTCTATTCGCGGACGGAGGGAGTACTATTTTGCAATAGGGAATAGGGAAGCAGTATGAATCTGAGAGCCTAATTCTTTGTATACGCACGCATAAATCTGTGCAACCAATTGCCATTGCATTTACTCCATCTCTCCAACCCCAACCCCTCTCTCTCTCTCCTCTTGATTATTATTTTGCCTGTTTCGGAACCCTTCTCAGGTGGCTTTTACAGGTCCTCTGCAGATCAGCCTTTATGACGCCCCCTCCCCAAATCTATTCCATTTCCCTTCGGATTCAGTGCTTCAATTCTGAATTACTCTTACTCCTATATAAATAATCTCTATTTATACATCCACCATAACTATCAAGTTCTTGTGCATGTTTTTAGCATATTCAATTTTGAAATCAAAATATATATGATGATGTTGGGAGTGGAAGAGATTCTGTGTGAGGTTGAGAGAGATGATGAGCAAGGCAGCCTCCCTCCTGGCTTCAGATTCCACCCCACCGATGAAGAGCTCATCACCTTCTACTTAGCTTCCAAGGTCTTCAACGGCAGCTTCTGCGGCGTCCACATCGCTGAAGTCGACCTCAACCGATGCGAGCCGTGGGAGCTTCCTGGTACTTTACTACACATTCATCTCCCAAATTAATTAATTAATCAAACCCTAATCCCCATACATGTGTGTGTTGTGCAGATGCGGCGAAAATGGGGGAGAGGGAGTGGTATTTCTTCAGCTTGAGAGACCGGAAGTACCCGAGCGGGCTGCGAACAAACCGGGCGACCGGCGCTGGCTATTGGAAGGCAACGGGGAAAGATAGGGAGGTGGTGAGCGGTGCGAATGGGGGCCTTCTTGGGATGAAGAAAACCCTAGTTTTTTACAAAGGCAGAGCCCCCCGAGGGGAGAAGACCAAGTGGGTCATGCACGAGTACCGCCTCGACGGCGACTTCTCCTGCCGCCACACCGCCAAGGTATTAAACTTTTTTAGCCTACCTAGGGTTGACTTGTTTTATTCTAGGAAATAGTTTTTGATTTTGATTTTGGATAGGATGAGTGGGTGATATGCAGAATTTTCCACAAGGCAGCTGAGAAGAAGAGCTTGGTGCAAGGCCAGAGCTACTTAATGAGAGGGTACAACCCAGCTACTTCATTGCCTCCATTGCTAGAGCCACCACCAACACTCGACCATCATCATCAATTTCTCTATCACACTGTTCAAGAGCAATCGGAGCTCAAAGCCCTAATCAACCAAGACTTGAGTTTGAAGGAGCTAAGCATGGCCATTGCCATACAGTGCAAGAAAGAGTCTGATATACGGAGCCATTTGCAGTTGCAGTATGGGTGTGGTGGTGATGGGAGTGGAAACAGCAAATATGAATATCCATTTGTTTTTGGGGGAAATCTGGCAATCCCATCAGCAACAGCAACAGTGGATACAGCTGTTGATCATGTGATGTCAAATGAGCCGGCTTTTAGATGGTGGTAGAGATTCAAATCCATCAATGTCACTGGAGAGATTATTCTTGCCTCTCTTTAATTGTGGAATACTGAGTATAAAATATGTTATCTACACATTCTGGATATATGTGTCTCTCTATCTGCAGATTGTGTGTCATGAATATTGTAAGCATGTAGCAGCAGTAGCATTAATGATGGGGACTATGGAATGACTAGCTCTGTATCTTGCTGTTTTTGTACCATATATTTATTTATGCAACATAAAGATTTGCAATTTACAACTACTACTACTGCTAGTATAGTATATAACCAAAATCTTTGATTTCTGGCACTAAAAAAGTATAAGTGTAGATTTTATTGCACAAGTTGTTTATGGTGTTTAGTCAAAAAACTAAATAAAAATTAAAAAGTGATGGGGATTAGAGCACTCCCAATGGTCTCCCTTATTTCTCCCTAACTCCTGCCACATCAGCGCCACATCAGCACCAAAATTTATCCCCAGTTTTTAGCCAACCTCTACAATGGTTTCTCCCTTATTTCTCCCTTATTTCTCCCTAACTCAACATTTCATTTTTACATCATCACTAATTTAATTGTTTTATTTTTATATATAATAAGCTAGCTCATTTAATTTATAAGATAAAACAAATAATAGTACACATCAACAAATAAAGTTCGTTGTATTAAACACGGGTACACATTACAACGAAGAAAATAATAAAAAAAAAAAAAGTACACGAATGGATAAAAAAAATCAAAAAAAAAATTCAAAGAAAAAAAAATTCAAGGGCGGTGGGCGCGGTTTCTATTTGCCCACAATTCTTCGATGATATCGTGTTGTAGTGCTTGATGGGCCTCCTTCTGGTGTATGTCCATGAACGCCTGGAACCGTTCATGTTCGTTGTGCGGTACACCCTGGCGGGCGGACTCGGTTGAGACACCGTGACTCGATGATGCAACACTTGGGTCGTTGGTGACGTCGAGGACGCCTTCGTGTTCATCTTCGATGATCATGTTATGCATGATGATGCACGCATACATGATATCGGCAATATCCCCCTGGTAGAAAAAGCGCGTCGGGCCCTTTACCAGTGCAAATCGCGATTGGAGCACCCCAAATGCCCTCTCCACATCCTTGCGCGCAGACTCTTGCGCTCGGGCAAAATACCTTCTTCTATCTCCGAGTGGGCATCTGATCGTCTTCAGAAACACGGGCCATTGCGGATAGATGCCGTCAGCCAGGTAGTACCCCATGTTATGCACATTGCCATTGGCCGTGAATTCGATGGAGGGGCCTAACCCGTTGATCCGCTCGTTGAAAAGGGGCGAGGAATTGAGAACATTTAGGTCGTTGTTCGACCCGGCTAAACCAAAATAAGCATGCCAAATCCAAAGCCGTTGGTCGGCAACGGCTTCAAGAATGATGGTGGGATGCGTACCTTTGTAGCCGGTAGTGAACTGGCCTCGCCACGCGGTTGGGCAGTTCTTCCACTGCCAGTGCATACAGTCGATGCTGCCGAGCATCCCCGGAAAGCCGTGGGTCCTCCAGTGCCAATCCAGTAGGAACTGGCAGTCAGCTGCGTCCGGCGAGTGAAGGTAGTGCTCCCCAAATATCTCTCGCACGCCCTGACAGAAATTCTTCAGGCACTCGTTGCCGTCGTCTCGCCGCATTGCAGATACTCATCGAACATGTCGGCGGACCCTCCGTATGCCAACTGCCGGATGGCAACAGTGCATTTCTGTAGGGGCGATAGTCCGGGCTTCCCTGCTGCGTCTCGCTGGAGCCGGAACTCGGGGTAACGCGCGGACAACGCATTAACAATGCGCAGGAAGAGGGAGCGGCGCACTTCTGAACCGGCGACGAAATACATCTGCCGGATAACGTGGTTCCTCCGCGAAATAATCGGCGAACAGCCGATCGTGCGCACCAGTGTGGTTGCGAGGGATGTATCGGCGCCGCCGGCGGATTGGCCGTTGGGGGGGTGGCTGCTGCATTCGAGCGATCTCGCTTTGTATGCGGCGGGAGATATAGTTGTTGATTGGGTTGTTGGCGAAACCCGCTACATCCCATCCGGTGGGAGCGGGAGGTACCTCTTCTTCGGAAGAAGAATGTGATATTTCCTCGTCGGACTGAGCACGAGACGATGAATCAGAACTCATTTAATAAAGATGGAGAGAAAAAAGATTGAAAATTTGTGCGAATGAAGTTTGTGGGTGATGAATGGAGGAAGAGGATGAAATATTTATAGGGGTGGAATTTAGAATATGACCGTTGAAGGAAAAAAAAATTTGATCATCGCCGGATTATCGCCGAACAGCTCCCCACAGTGGCCGGCGATGATCCGGCGATAGCCCGGCGATAAAACGCCGTTTGGCGTAAAATCGGTAGGAAATTCGCCGAAAAATCGCCGACCTCCTCCCAATGGCCGGCGATAAGTCGGCGATATCCGGCGAAAAATCGCCGGATTATCGCCGTCGCCATTGGGAGTGCTCTTAGGGGATGTGATGTGATGGCAAGATGTGATTTATGGAGGGGTTAGGTTTTGCTTGGCTATGGCGCGATTGCATGGTCAGTAGCACATGGCGATGATTAGTGATGGTAATATCCCTTGAGTAGGAATAGTCCCTCTATCGGTGTCAACCAAGATGAGTCTAAAATTTTGAGCACAATGATTAACAAATCGTGTTGAAAAGTAGAAGAGTGGAATAATGTCAAAAAAGTAAAAATAGAGTAAAATATGTGATGGGGTAAAGTAAGATTGATTGAATGTTTTATTTTTTATCGAAAAAAGAAAATGATTCAACTTAGTTAGAGTGATTGAATGGTTCAACTTCATCTGAAATACCATAATACTCGATGTGGGTATCCGCAAACCCAAAATTATTATGTTACAAATTTATTTTATTTAAATAAACTATACCGTGATGAGTGTAAGAGTTATTAAAATTATCATAATACTAATTGACTATTGTTAAAAGTTTAAACTTTAGTTTTAGTGCTTTAAGTTTTTCATTATTATGATACTACGATGATATATACTACCTCCGTCCATAAAAATTTGTCCTACTTTGACCCGGCACAAGTTTTAAGAAATGTAATGAAAAATGAGTTGAAAAAGTTAGTAGATTGTGAGTCCTACTTTTATATATTAGTTTTATAATAAAATGTGAATAGTAATGAGTTATTGAAATATGAGATCTACTACCAGAAATGATAATAGAGACGTGGGACAAATTTTGGGAGACAGACAGAAATGGAAAAATGAGACAAATTTTGATGGACGGAGGTAGTAGTATTTATTAATAGACATTAACCACTACTTGTTTCAAAACAAAGAAACTTTTGGGGTGTAGGGCGGCGAACCGGGGTGGGCTAATGAAACTTAGAGTTGAAGAGTGAGGCACGAAAACATTGCTAAAACTAAAAGTAATTAAATATTTTACAATACGGGCTTATAGCAAAAAATATTTATAACTATAAACACTACTCTATTATCGGATATTAATCGAGTACTATTCGGGTATCCAAATATATCTATCCATCTATGTACCCCAATAAATCCTTACACCAATTATCCGAACCTATAATTTTGGGTTTCAGGTACCCAAAACCCGTTGGGTATCGGTTCGGAATGGAGTATATCTAGTTCAACAATTTTTATTTTTTTATTTTTTTAAATTATCAATCAATTTATAAAATTAAAATACAGAATATACTAAATAACATAATGACTTAATGTGAAATTCGTAAAAAAATTTACATTAATTATAATTTCTAAAATTGAAAAATTAAGACAAACGTCAAAGAGGGTGAATCTCCAAATTTGGATTTAAAAAAACTACCACTATAAATGAATACTATCCTCGATCTCAATTATATATGGAGTATAAATATAGTAGAATTAGAAATGAATTGAAAACCATACGCATATAAAATATTTTGGCATTACACTTATCCGGCGACTGGAATAAAAACTTTTTAGAAATACATTCTCCTTCTATCTTCACCACTTCCCTCTCACTCATTTCGACAAACACAAAGAAGTAGCTGTGAGCCATGACTTCTTCCCCCTCTCTCAAGCCATCCTCTCCCGCCCCCAGTGGCGGAGCCAGACTTTTAACGATTGGGGTCCAAACAATTACTCCCTCCATCTATATAAAAAATAGTCACATTTATGGACGACACAAGTTTTAATGAGAAACTGATAAAGTAAGACAAAGAATGTATAAAAATGTGGATAAAGTAAGAGAGATGAGAAAAAAAGAAGTAAAGTATGAAGGAAAATTTTCCATTTTCATAAATGGAACTATGTTTTGTGGACATTCTAAAATGAGACTTTTTTCGTTAATGGAGGGATTATTAAAATTTATTGAATATGTTCAGTGTTTGGAAACAAATCGAACAAAGCCTTAGAAAAAGTTGTGCATGAGAAAATAGATAATTAGAAAAATATGAATATATATTTTAGGGCATAGCATTGATATTAATTTTACTAATGTTATACAATATTATATATTTACATATTTATAGAATTATTTTTATTCTTAAATTATAAATATCATTCTTTATGAATAAAAGTTTAAATCGTTTATGAGAAATTACTAGAGTGAAAATCAATAAAAATAATAATGTGAGAAAATCAATAAATACTCTAAATGAATATGATGGAATCAACTAATAAATAGTACTCCCTCCGTTAACAGGATTCGAACCTTGCTCGCCAATGAAAGGCTGAAATTCACGCCAACTGCGCTATCTGCTGATATCATTAATGGCGCATACATATTTAATATATAATAAACATTCAATCGGCTGGGGGGCTGGCCCCACTGTGGCTCTGCCACTGCCCGCCCCTCTACCCCCAGCGGTCCAATTTCTCTCCCCGAACCCGGTCTGATACGAACCCCCCTACTTCAGACCAGCCAACACATGCAGAGGACATAGATGACGAATGCTACAGAGATGAAGCTCTCACTGCTCCAACATTGGAGGTTTCCTCTCGACGCATAAGAAGACCCCCAGTCCGTTTCAAAGATTACGTTGATTGTTAGTTTGTTAGTTATTTTGGTTATTTCATATAATGTAATAGTGTAAGGAGTCGAGCATAGTATAAGCTCTATCTCGGGTTTTCTTTGTGGTTCTTTCCCGAGTGATAGGAGGTCGAACCGCCCTAGGGTCCTAGATATAAAAAAGGAGAACTTGTCAACGTATCTATAATGAATGATAAGTTTACTCCAAATTTGCTGTCTTCTCACTTTTAAATCAGTTACATATCCGCTGCTTGACGGAGTAGAACTCCGCACGCAGATTCTATTCGATCATCCAGTTTTCTCGCCGTTGATTGCATTGCCGATACGATCATCATCGTATCATCTGGTGCCTTCATTGTCGTTCTCATGGCTACATATCCGAACAACATCCCCATTCCTAATCCAGAACATTCTGAACCAGCGTCGAATGCAGATTTCCAACAGGACCATCAAGGTCCAACGTTGGCAATTCCCAGCCCGGGAGGAGTTCCGTCCGTTCAGTTGAATTAGATTATGTCCACGATTGCCAATTTGGAGTCTTGATTGACTTCTATTGATCGTCAGCTAGCTGATTACCGGACTCTGCCGCGTTTGGATCATGATTCGCCTTACGTTTTGCCTATTCCGGCGATTCGCAAAAATCAACCGACCCACGACCGTTTCACACGATGGTTTATACACATAATCCACAAATTCAACCGTTTCATAACCCCCTCAATCACCACAATTTCCACTTCCCAGAGGTTACTCCTAATAACCGTCAACCACAACCAACTGCCCTGCCTCCACAACCGTCATCTTCTTCCATGATTCCACCTTGGTTTGCAACTGATCCAGGAGATCCCTCTCGTTCTAATATGGGAAATTTTTAGCACTCTCAGTATTTGCCTCAGCAACACAGTATGTACTTGCCCATGAATCGTCTGTATTTTCAGACCATTGCTCCGTAAATCAGTTATTGTATTTTTTGATGATATTCTGGTTTACAGTCCCACTTTGGAAACTCATTGTACACACTTGGAACAAGTCCTATCGACTTTGGCGGCTAATCTTTTCTTTGTGAAGCTATCCAAGTGCACTTTCTGCAGTTCCACAGTGGATTACTTGGGTCACTTGATCACAGATGGGCGTCTTAAGGCTGATCCTGCAAATATTGAAGCCATGGTAGCATGGCCAACACCTACCACAGTCAAATAGTTGCGTGGTTTCTTGGGTTTGACGGGCTATTACCGTCGTTTCGTTGCTCATTATGCCATAATAGCGGCCCCTCTCACTGATTTGCTCAAGAAGGATTCGTTTGTTTGGTCCTCGCAGGCAAATGACAGTTTTGAAGCTCTTAAGTCTGCAATGACGTCTGCACCATTCCTTCATCTGCCGAATTTTGAGCGAACATTTTACATAGAAACCGACGCTTCAGATTTTGGTATTGGCGCGGTCTTATTGCAAGATGGTCATCCCTTGTCTTATTTCAGCAAGATGTTGGGTCCACGGCGTCGTATTGCATCCACTTATCACAAAGAACTCTATGCCATTGTTGAAGCGGTTCAGAAGTGGAGACAATATTTATTGGGACGTGAGTTTGTTATTCGCAGTGATGAAAAGAGCTTCAAGGATCTGCTTCAACAAGTTATTCAAACACCGGATCAACATCTTTATGTGCGGAAATTAATGGGCTACAAATTTCGAATAGAGTATAAGGCTGGTACTTCGAATCGGGTTGCTGATGCCCTCTCGCGTCGAGATCCGGACGCTGAACAGACTACTGCCTTGCTGACTCTCACGGCACAACCTGTGCCTGATCTGCTTTCTGCCTTGCGAACAGAAACGGCATCTTCGGATTACTTGACAAATATTCGAACTGCTGTTGAGAATGGTACTGCTCCTGCTCACATATCTTACTGTGATGGTTTACTATATTATAAACGTAGAGTTTACGTTGATCCTGCCTCCCCTAGTCGCGCTCGGTTGCTGTTTGAACACCACAGTACTCCTGCAGTCGGCCATCCCGGGGTAGATCGTACTTTTCGTCGCCTTTCCATGGGTTTCTTTTGGCCTAAGATGCGTAAGGAAGTTCGACAGTTTGTTGCTTCATGTGTTGACTGTCAAACGACAAAGTATTCTACTCAACGTCCAGCAGGCTTGCTCCAACCTTTGCCTATTCCATCGCAGGTTTGGGATGACGTTTCGATGGATTTTATCATAGGTCTGCCACCATCCAGAGGATACACAGTTATAATGGTTATTGTTGACCGACTATCCAAGTATGCACATTTTGCTGCATTACCGATGAAATTTGATGCTTTGAGAGTCGCTCGATTGTTTATTGAAATTGTGGTTAAACATCACGGTTTCCCTAAAACTCTTGTGTCGGACAGGGACCCCATTTTTCTAAGTGCGACATGGGAACATATGTTGCGTTTGATTGGTACTAAGTTGCATTTTTCGACCGTGTATCATCCTCAATCTGACGGTCAGACGGAGGTTCGCAATAGAGGTCTGGAGCAATATTTGCGTGCTTTTGTGGCGGATAAACCTTCAAGATGGATAAATTTCCTTCCTTGGGCTGAACTTGCACTTAATTGCTTACACCATTCAGGCCTTGGCACCTCTCCATTCCACGCTCTATATGGCAGGGAGCCACCTTTATTGGTCGCCACACCCCCTTCGCATTCTACTCCTCCGGCAGTAGCTGACCTTATCCGCCAAAGAGGTGCTTTACTGGTAAAATTGAGAGCGAATTTACAGAGGGCTCAACAACAGATACGGGACACAGCAAACAAGCATCGTCGTGATGTTCAATTTTCAGTTGGTGACATGGTTCTTCTCAGACTTCAGCAATATCATCAACACTCTGTCGCCCGACCACAGTCTGCAAAATTGGCTCGACGTTTCTACGGCTCTTTTAAGATCATTGAGCGTGTAGGGACCGTCTCCTGTCGCTTGTCATTACCGCAGGAATGTCGCGTGCACAATGTCTTTCATGTTAGTCTTTTGCAACCTTTTATTGCAGGGTCTGTTATGCCCGCTGAAGTTCCATTACCGGAGGAATTCTTCATGTCTCGACCGGTTGCTAAGCCGCTTCGTTTACTGGACCGTCGTGTGGTGATGCAAGATGGCAAGCCAGTGGAACAGGGTCTGTTCGAGTGGGCTGATTCAAGTGACAACTCTCCAACTTGGGAACCCCTCAACTCTTTCTACCGTCGCTTTCCTTCCATTGTCCTTGAGGACAAGGACACTTCTATTGGGGGGGGGGGGAGTTGATACGAACCCCTCTACTTCATACCAGCCAACACATGCAGAGGACATAGATGACGAATGCTACAGAGATGAAGCTCTCACTGCTCCAACATTGGAGGTTTCCTCTCGACGCATAAGAAGACCCCCAGTCCGTTTCAAAGATTACGTTGATTGTTAGTTTGTTAGTTATTTTGGTTATTTCGTATAATGTAATAGTGTAAGGAGTCGAGCATAGTATAAGCTCTATCTCGGGTTTTCTTTGTGGTTCTTTCTCGGGAGGTAGGAGGTCGAACCGCCCTAGGGTCCTAGATATAAAAAAGGAGAACTTGTCAACGTATCTATAATGAATGATAAGTTTACTCCAAATTTGCTGTCTTCTCACTTTTAAATCAGTTACATATCCGCTGCTTGACGGAGTAGAACTCCGCACGCAGATTCTATTCGATCATCCAGTTTTCTCGCCGTTGATTGCATTGCCCATACGATCATCATCGTATCACGGTCTCACACCTCTCCCTCGCCCCTACAACGCAGTGTGCTGGAGTCTGCACCCCTCCAAGTCGTCCAGCACCCCATTCTTCTACCCGTTACTCATGCCCTATAAGCTCAAATCAAGATTTTAGTTCAATCTCAACGTTTTGAACTGAACATGCTATTTTGAGAGCACAAGAAAAAATGCAGCTCTTATAGATGAATGGAATTTAAATTCCAACTTAAATTATCTTTGGCTTCTATAGACTGTTCTATTACAAGTAATTTCACAACTTAATCAAACAAACTATTTGCTATCGAGTAATAAAAAAATTCATTATGAAACCAAAGCAATGATCTAAACAAGTAGGGAGTAGAAAACATTTTTTTTCTGCAACGAAAACCAGAGTTGGGATGAGGATAGAGGTAGTAACCTGGCATCTAAGCATACAATGACACATCTAAAATTTCATCTTACACCGAATCAACAACGAATTGTTACACCATCCAGTTGAGTTTGCTCTGGTGTCAGCCTTACCACTAGAGTAAAGGTTACCTTGTGTTTCTAACAAAGCTTCAAGATCAAATGACCTTATTAGTGCAGCAATAGTTCTTAACCTAGGATGAGGTAAACTTAGTAAGTTTGTCCAGCGCTTTGGTCAGTTTCTAAGTACTATGTTACGAACCTTGAGGTTGCTAACCAAGCACACCTGCCTTTTGCAAACAAATGGATAGTAACCAATAAAGCAAAGTTACATGCTTTACCAATCCTAATGCAGTGATATTGATGTTTCATGCTCAAGGCACAAGCCATCCCCCAATGAAAACCCACTATCTATGTCAATCTTCCAATCAAATCAATTTATGGCATGAACTATGCCAAACTCATTGAAATTAAAGCTTATTACACTATTCAAAATGAGAGAGGCAAAGTGGCGATGGAGAAAGAATCATGACTCCATTGAGATAGATTCCTCAATTGTTTAACTTGTCACATACAATTTTCATCAACATACCACGACTCTAACCAACCATCACGAAAAGACACTCCAATTAATTTCATATGATTGGGGAAACTTCGCAATCCTGAAAAATGCATGTTTAATATATCATATCGAGTAATATTGACAATTTATATATGAGTTTCATAAACCAGGATAAGTAACACAATTATCAAGGAAATAATTAGTCTGAAATCCGATCAGTGTAAAAACTTTTTGTTCCTCTTACTTAACTACCATAACCAAATGGCAAACAGCAATAAGTGAGAGAGATTGAAACAATACTACAAATAAGTATCCTAATTCACAGTTTCAGCAAATTAACCTTTATCCATATCAAAAAACAGGAAAGAATCAACAAACAATCCTAACCAAAAAGGTTAAGAAAAGAGGAGTAGTTGCGAAGGAAGGGTCAATAGTGAACATCACATCACCTTGTCATCCAAACCGAATTAAGAAGCCGTTGATCCACGCAACGAATCAGGCGGCGAGTAGGCAAGGGCGGCAATTATCGCCAGCCACCGCCGCCAGCTTGGTGACCATCGGCTGTTGAGAAAAAACAATTCATTTTGATTAAACATTAATTATGAATTTAATTATTGGAGTTGATATTCTACTTGTTTCTACTGAGTTTGGTTTTTTTTGCCAGTGATCGATTACATTCTAGGTTCCCCAAATTATATGGTACGTGTGCTTATCATATCAAATTATAAGCACTTAGTTATTAAGTATGAATATATTCTTAGTTAATACTATGTGATTTTGAAAATTAGACAACATAAGATAGCCTGCGTTCCACAGAAATGAGACTTAATAAAAATGTGTCGAGAGGTAATAATTTTCATAACATTTAGCCCCTTATTAGTACAATAATGGAATGAAGATATGAATGCAATCATAGTTTTGGTTTTTTATTCCATCCTTTATTCCATCATATTACCAATCAAATGAATAAAATAGCAGTAGTATTCACATTCCTTTCCATTATATTCATGAAAATTTATGAAGCTATAGAGCGCAAACTAATGAATAGCTAGTTGGAACTGAAACTAATCCAGCATTTAATGAAATGTAGTGTATTTTTAAGGAGAAAGCGATTTGATTACGATAAACATCCAATGATTCTCATGCACCTCATACCATCCTCTTTAAAAAACAATGGAAAATGAGCAATTGAGCATCACTAGTTTAAAAGAGGCAGAATGGTAGTATGACTTTGTTTGCAACAAGTTTACTGCATCTGCTGTCATTTTCTGAATCCTTTGATTTATAATCCGCCATTAATTTTTCCCCAATTTAATCATAGTTATAAGAAAAGATTCAAGTACTCCTAGTTAGGATTCTTTCACAGTTCTTCTGTTTGATTAGTTCCTCGCTCATTTTCAGCAACTTTCACTCAAACCATATGTTTCTTTCTCACAAACAAAATGGTTTGCTCAAATCTAAACAATCTTATATCTTAATTTATTTTTTTGTGCTGTGAAATTCTGCTCTGGTACAAGCTTAAAGGAAGTATATTACCTATTCAAGATCGAGTTAGTTTTTCTTCATTACAATATGTTTGTGTAGTTTGTCTGTACATCAGTGATCATGCATATTATGTAGCTTGCTTGTTTCTTCTTTTCCGGAATGTTGATTCTTACTCAAATTTTGTTATCTTTGTGATAGCAGATGAGGAAAGATGAAAGGTGCTGCTACAATTGGCAACCTTTTGACGTGTTCGCCATTTCTTCTCTTCAAAAAGGGAACTTATACTTAGGTATATGAACTTTATAGTAATCCATATTCCTAATATGTCTAGGAGCTGTAGTTTACATAAAATAAAGAGAGGCCTTATTGTGGCAATGTCTCTTATTGGAGCCACAGCCATCACCACTTGTTTGATAATGCTGTGGCTCCCAATGTGTATGTCTTGTTTTAGCTAGGCTGTTAGATGGGTTTTATTGGACTTGTGTTACTCTCGCCCTTCAAACCAGACTGCCCCTTCAGAGATACGAGGCATGGAATACCCTTCCTCAGTTTGCTGGAACTGCTGGTATGTTCTTGGCGTATTGTATGATTTTCGGGGTGTCCTTGATGCTCGGACTTCTTTTAGTTCCTTCTTTGTGTATTTTTCGTTGATGGTTTTGTATCTGCCTGAATCTCCCCTCTGGCTAGTGAGCAAAACGAAGATGCTGAGGCCAAAAGTGTTTACAGAAACTGGCCCCTGGGGGGATTTTTGGGGAGTTTCATGGGTTTCATTGACCTTGAAAATAGACAAATTGACCTGGCTGTTGTTCCGATTTGCAAGATGGGTTTACCCTAGAAGGTCTGGCAGTTGGTGGCGGTTTTATGAAGAGTATTTTTCGGGCCAGCAGATGAGGGGCATGAGGGTGGTGATGA
>NW_025952746.1:0-2000 GCF_023119035.1 Salvia hispanica | reverse complement strand
ATACAAAGAAAGTCCTTTTAGAAACATAATATTTCATTCGTTCATGAAAAATATTTCCTTAAAAATCACTTTTAATTTGCAATAATCAAATAATTCATGTCTCACTAAATATAATTAACTATTTAACTTTTCTTTTTATTTTATTACAATCAAAATAATTTATTACTAAAAATAAAAATATTTATATCTCAGTTCTATTTTATTTACTCAACATAAAAAATTAATTCGCATAAAATGTTAGATTGCCCAAGAAAATGGTCCTGTTCTAATTTCTAGAACTTACTTGAGTATGAAAACATAGGTAATTGAGCTATCTATCTATTATCAAAATGAAAATAGGTAAGAGCATCTCCAATGGTCGGCTAGCGACCGGCTAGCCGATTCGTCGCGCTGGCCGATCGGCTAGCCGAACTATTGAGTCGGCGAGAGCGAAATCGGCAAGCGCTTCGGCGTGGGCACGCCGATCGCTCGGCACTGGCCGAAGCGCTAGCCGATCGGCTAGCGCTTTCGGCCCAGTTTGCCCGATTTTTGTTTTTTTTTTTTTTAAAAAAAAAACCTATATAAACGCGATTTTCGTTTCATTTTCATTTGCACCACTTGTTTTAACGAGTTTTCTCTCTCTCTAACTTTCTATACAAGAGCATCATCGAGCGATGGATCACAACAACGAGTCTATTTTTATTGCGGCTGGCCTATGGCTGGCCTAAATTTGATGTGGCAGGTGGATTTTCTAGTGTTGCTGACGTGGCAGGGAAGAGAATAGCTGGTCTATTGCTGGCCTAAGCACCATTGGAGATGCTCTAGTAATCAAATCTTGCACGCAAATCAATCACAACAGTGTGTACAAAATCTATGGCTGCATGAGACTCCTCTTTCTCTCTCCATTCTCACACTCTCACAATAGTTTTTATATTGGAGCCCACTTTCAATTATCCGATTCGTGGTTCGTTGCATATGATTTAGAGATCGCGACGAGGAGGCTGGGGGGGTTCTGACGTGGGCTCGGATACCACGGGTGGCTAGCCGGGCGACAGCGGCGATGAGGAGTAGAGAGTGGCGGGGCTCGGGTGTTGAAGCCCTTTTTTTTAAAAAAAAATCATGTACTTTTTTTTTTAAATCTTTGTACTTTTTTTTTTAATGGAATGGATTATTTTTCCCGTATATGTGTCGTAAATTTAATTCCGTATATCGCAATTTTAATTCAGTAAATGTAGTATATTTTGAATTGTTTTTATTGCGGGCGGCCTATGGCTACCTAAATCTGACGTGGCAGGTGGTTTTTTTAGTGTTGCTGACGTGGCGAGAGGAGAGAATGGCTGGCCTATGGCTGGCCTATTAACCATTGCGGATGCTCTAAGTTCATACTATATGAATGCATATATACCTTATTCATTTCCATTGCCTTTCCAAAATATAAACAAAACACCCCACCATGTATTTTAAGAAAAAATGTAAAAATAAGTATAAAACGACAAATCCGCTCCATAAAATAAGTATAAAGACGGTCTCATTGTTCAAGATCAAAACGACAAACTCGCTCCGTAAAATATAAACAAACTAAAATCAAAATTTATAACCCAATTATTTCAATAACAAGAGATATATTTCAATAACAAGAGACATGACTGGTTAAATACAATACTATCATAGCGAAAATAGATAAGCTGTTAAGTGACAGTCGACGTGTCACGCCAACTCTTTGATTACCGAGAAAATAATTTTGATAATAATAATCTTAAAAATCAATTGCAACATCATAATATTATTACGATATTTAAAAATTGTACTCCATTAAACGCAAATAAATATTTATACAATATTAATAAAATAAAAAACATCACGGCCGACAATGAAGATGAATATTTGCAAAATATGAGTAGACATGAAGTTAGTTGTCATTAATCCCCATCCTTTTAGCCCTAATCATGACTAATTTGATTCGAATCTTGAATGTTTTTTTATGCAAGTAATTTAATTCATTTACTAGTACATCAGTGAAA